>NC_136968.1:31829222-32014222 GCF_032717465.1 Coenobita brevimanus | reverse complement strand
GGGAACAGCAGTACAAGAAGGGGGAACAGGTAGCTCATGGAAGAAAACGTTTAAACGTGAAAGTGAGAGGACTCGGCAGCAACTGAACATCATGACTCATTTGAGTAACACTGGTGTGGATGTGAAACATTTCCACTTTCCTCCATTATTCACTCTGAATTTGAAGGTCATTGGGGCACCACAGTATTTATGCTTAAATTGAAAATATATTTAACAGATTTGTTTGAGATCTAACGGCACCTTTTACACACTATTACAATATTTTTACTCCATTGTATAATGCCAGCAAAAAGCATCATTTTTTTTTTTATTTTTTACTCTGTATAATGCCAGCAAAAAGCATCTTATTTACAAATTTTTACTCAGATGTATAATGCCAGCAAAAAGCATCTTTATTACATATTTTTTACTCCTGTGTATAATGCCAGCAAAAAGCATCTTTACTTATATAAAGTAATTCCTCAGTTGACACTGTTTCCCTGGAAAGTACTTGTAGGTAAAAAATGCCAAATGAGGATTGAGTGCAGGCAAGAAAGTCTCTTCTTGGTTTTATCAATATGGTGATTATATTTTGAACTGGATATAATTGTCAAAATGTAAATTACACAAATGTAAACTTTTCAGTGGTAGGTGGTGGCGACCATCATCCACTCACTTGATGTAATGCTGCCTACTTCTTCCTTAGCCTTTATCATTCTTTTTCTGTGCCTGCCCTCCTCTCTTCCTGTTTCTCCCATCTTTCCCATCACTTCTTATTGCTTTTCTTTCCATTACAGGTGGCTTTACATTGAGTGACAAGCCAAATGGTTTCCTGTAAGCCAAGAAACCATTTACAATGCTGTGTGGTAACCATATAACCAAACCATAAGTGCTCCTTACATGTCAACAGGTGGGTTGGTGGAGGGTTAGTGCTCCTCCCCGTAAAACAAATAACTCAAATGGCCACCCCTTATGGGATTATGGTGTCTGGCAATAGATAGATAGATAGATAGTAAACTTTGTAGTCGTTGTACCTAACTAAAAGGATTTTTTGTCATGTTGCCTATGTTGATGTAATTTTATATGTACTGCTATGCTGGTTATGTATTGTATTAGGTTCTTTGTAATGCCGCCTACTTCCCCTTGTCTTACCCTACCCTGCCTTGCCTTCATCTGCCCTGTCCTTTCCACCATACCCAACCCTGCCTTGTCATCCTCTACCCAACCCTTCTCTGATGTCCCTTACCTTACCCTTCCCAGCCATCCTCTATGCTACCCAGCCATGCCCTCCTCTCCCTTGCCCTACCATGACCTTCTCTCCCCTATACTACCTTGACCTGTCATGCTCTACCCTATGCAGCCTTTCTATTAACCTGCCTGCCCTGGCCTCCCTGACCATGCCCTAACTTCTTATTGTAGTCTGCCATCCTCTGCCCTACCTGGTCCAGCCATCCCTTACCTTGCCTTCCTCCCCAAACTCTACTTTGCCATGACTTTCCCTACCAGCCTTCCCTTCCCTATTTAGTCTAGTCTGGTTTTCAGGTATTTGGACAACTCCAGGTATTTTGGAGTCAAAGTTGGCAGATAGCTTTTCAAGGGTGTTTTTTTGTGCAGAATCCATTTTTGCTGTTTGCCAAGCTGTATCTCTCAAGCTGACACCGTCAGACGGGTAAATCCAAGATGGCCACCTTAAACTCAAAAGCATCATTTTTACAAGTGGTGCCTCGTCCGTATATCATTATGACGACCGTAAAACCTTATTAAAACCCACTATAGAGTCATTGTACATTAATTATTTTATTGATATTACTTTTCTCTTAATTAAGTAATTAACATAAACATAAATCCAGGATGGCTGACAACACATTACAACAAGTTGCAGATTGCAAATTGATGAACAGGCATAGCAGCAGTGTGTTTTACACAGTGTCATTGTTGGGCTTTGACATTGCTACAATCGTCATCGGATGTTCTACATTTGCATGCTGCTGTACAACGCAAGTGGGACTTTTTACATTTGCAACGTGCACTCATACATTGGTTGTCGCAGTTGCAGGTGATCAGTTCCACACGAGTCTGGGACTTGGGGTAGGGACATCAGCATTGGCACCAGTGATGCACCTTCCATCCTCCATCCCATCGTCTCTGGTTGAGGTAGTTCTGGATACTGTTCATTTGTGTCGCCACACAGCTGTTTGATAGTGAGCTTTTTGGATGTGAAACGAAAGGGCATCACCAGTTGAAGGAAGAGTCTCTGGAGCACTGGACTTCACGAACAGAATTTCACGCGCCTTTTTGACTGTTGTGACGTTGGGGACATTGTACAACTTACAGATGAATAATTCAGCGTTCTTTGCTGTCGCGTCTTCGAGTTCACCTTGACCTAGACCTTCAGGAAGGCGAGAGTGTTCTTGAAACACTTTCCAGCAAGTTTTCTTTCCATGCCTGAAGAGGTATGAAGTTGTGTCACTACCAGTGATGGCGTGAAACGCTGTAATGGATTCCATCTTATCGTTATCAAAAGCAAGCCGTTCCACAATGGTGTGTAGAGGAATATACTTCCTGTTTGCAGCTGTTCCTGCCTTCAACCAAACTTTGTCACTGGGCATTTTGTGGAAATGTGGAAGTAGTAATACCAGGACATCTGTGTCATGTGCAGCTATCACAATGCTAGAGGCTTGAATTTCTGTACAATGCAGAATCATTCTTGTATCTGCCTCTTCGTGCCGAGCTTTGAGTTTGTCTGTGTCCACTTCTGGATCCGATGATTCCACCTGTTCTTCATCGACGAATCCGCCAGATACCACAACAGTTTTGTCTGCTGAAACCTTCAGCATCAGTTGTTGTGAGAGGAAAGTGGCCAAGTCTGCCTTGTTTTCAGGGTGTGCCATGAAAGTATCCCACTTTGCTGGGAGTGGAACTTTCCTGCCTTCAATCAAACGTTGGATCGCCACTGTTGCTTGACCATGTTGTGTCCTTGTTCCCTCTTTGATGGATTTCTCGTAGTATCTGTCAAACACTACGTCAATTCATTTGAACAGTGTCCCACCTTGAAGAACAGTTCCAATGAACACGTCAGCTAGGTCTCCAAATGTGGCTACTTTGGGTGGTTTCACAGTGGAACAAACCATTGCTTGACCATCAATTATGAGTGTTGCTGTTTCCCCAAGGTCTGCAGCGCCTATGCTGGGAGGACATTGTATTCCTGAAGTGAGTACTTGAGCCAAGTCTGCTTTTGATCCAGATCGAAGTCTACCGTTTGTCTCGGCTAGAGCCTGCGGGACTGTTAAAAGTTCATGCATCATTACTTCTGACAGGTTTACACGTCGGCCACTTTCGTAGGCAGTGATCAGGCACTGGATAATTAATATATTTTATATTTGAAGCAATTCTTCAAAATATGCATTTTCTAGAAAAATGGCGGCCATCTTGGATTTTGTCCGCTAGGAGCAAAACCGCACGAGATACAGCTTGGGAAACAGCAAAAATGGATTCAGCACAAAAAAACACCCTAGGAAAGCCTGTTTGACAACTTTGACTCTAAAATGCCCTAGGATTTTTATACAGCCACATTTTCCAGATATTCCTCTATAGTAGCCGCAGCGAGAAATGAACGCTGTGGTGGGGCAGCCGGTCATCCGGGGATTCCCCCACTGTAGCCATATCCTCATGTCACCGACCATAGAGGTAGGATGTCACCGACCATCGGCCACCGCTGCAGCCCCGCTCCATGATCCTTACCCTGTGTCTCTGGCTTTCTCTTTCTCTCTCGGTTTCTATATAAACTGCTGTATTTCCGAAACTAATTATGAAATTATTATGACTTTTGTTCCACACCACCTTTGAGGTAAAAATCAAGGAGAGTTTTCTGTATAAAGGTTTCCCCCCCCTTGTCTGAGGGCAGGTCAGTTCTGGCGAGTGTATAATTATAGGTCAGGCGGAGGTATCGGCAAGGCCGCACTCCCCCGCTCATATGCCACATTTAGGAGGGGGGGGAAACCTTTATACAGAAAACTCTCCTTGATTTTTACCTCAAAGGTGGTGTGGAACAAAAGTCATAATAATTTCATAATTAGTTTTGGAAATACACCAGTTTATATAGAAACCGAGAGAGAAAGAGAAAGCCAGAGACACAGGGTAAGGATCATGGAGCGGGGCTGCAGCGGTGGCCGATGGTCGGTGACATGTAAATATGGCTAGAGTGGGGGAATCCCAGGTCATCCCGGCTGCCCCGCCACAGCGTTCATTTCTCGCTGCGGCTACTATAGTCTATATTGTGCCCCATCTTACACTAACGCCCCTCACTTAATCCTACGCTCTCTCTCTCTCCGCAATACCTTGCTTTTTCCTATGCTACCCTACCCTATCTTGCACCACCCTACCCCACCCTTTCTTTCCCTACACACTATCATGCCTCTTCCTACCTACCCTGCCTTTCCATATCCAACCATCCACTCTCGACCTTGCCTCTTACCTTACCCTGCTGTGGGTTTCCCTACCCTGACCTTCCTCTCATTACACTGCCCTGTACCTTGGTACACTGCTTCTTGCTACCCTGCCTCTCCCTTCAGTACTTTGCCACTTTTTACTCTGCTTCTTCTTACCCAACCCTGTCTTTGCCTACAATAATCTACCCTGCCTGTCCCTACACTGCCACTCAGTCCACCATCTAGGTCTACAGTTAGCTCTTGGTGCCTTTAGATATTCTGTTGAAAGCTTCTGTATAGAGTCGGGTCTGTCCTTTCTTCTCCAGTGTTGTGCTCTTCTTTCTTTTTGATATTGGACCAATACTCCCCTTCCCAGGGGCCTGCCAGTCCTTCATCCACACTAGCAAAATTTACTTCCTGTCTACACTTATACACTCTACCCCATTTCATATACAACTTGTGCTCAGCCATTCTTCCTTTCCCAATTTTGATATCCGTCCACTATGGTCTCATAACTATCCCCCCCCCCCCCCGTGGCTCATACCTCCCACTACTATTTACATCTGTGTTACTCCTTCCTCCAAATCCGTTGTCCTTTATTCCTATTTTCACAAACATTTACCATCTAATTCTTCTGCTAACCATGTATACACTAATGGGTGTAAAACATCAAATGGCACAGGATTTCCAAAACTTTTTCCCTCTTGATCTTGTCAGTTTACCTTAGCATCCGTTGCTAGCATACTCAGAACAGAACTGTGCAGTGTGTTTTGCCTTATGATGTATACTTTACTCTTCATCATTGTATTGTTCTTTTCAATGACTCCCTGAGTGCACTTTCCCTTTGGTCACCTTTATACACTGAACACCCTTTTCTTGGCGAGATTCAAGAATGGCTGTTTTGTTTGAGTAAAGGGTCACCTTTATACACTGAACACCCTTTTCTTGGCGAGATTCAAGAATGGCTGTTTTGTTTGAGTTTGAAAGAAAAACGTGCATTTCTGCTGGGTCCCTTATCATGTAGGTATGTCTGGAAATGAACAGGTTGATTCTTTAGCTCCTTCTGCAGTCTCCCTGGGGAGTTCTTGCAATTGTACCATTCCGGCCTCTGATTGCCTCCCTATTATCACCTCTTTTCGAACTTCAAAATTGCAGTCCTTACGGTCTGACATCTCGGCCAATAAACCTGCACAGTAAAACAGTCCGTGTCCCCTTGGCATAAACCATGTCGTAGAATAGGATGATGGGAAACTGGACTGGCCCATCTACATATTGGTCATACCCAGCTTACTCACTCTTATTTAATATCCAGTGGACCTTCTCCTTGCCCTGCCTGTGATGTTCCACTTTGTTTCACATATCGTTTTACAGTAGACTGTCAAAATTATGTCACTGCTCACGCCACTGCTTTTCCTTTTCTAGCATAGCTTTGTTTTCATCCCTGACTTAGAGATATTCTTGGGGAGTCCCAGTGCTTTTTAGTAGCTTGTATTATGTCTTTTCTATAAAACAATCCAAATCACTCGCCTAATCTAAAATTCCCCCTTTAGTTTCTAATTATCCTTTGCTGTGTCCTCTGTAATGATCTGGCACTTGGATTTCATTCACTCTCACCCAGTCTTTACACTACCCTGCCTCAGCTCGCCCAACCCTGTCTTTGCATATTCTACTGTACCCCGCCTCTTCTTAGTGTTTCTTCTTACAACCCTGCCTTGGCTCTCTGTACCCCTCCCTGCCTCTCCCACTTACCCTGTCTTTTCCTAACCTGCTTTTCCTCTCCTTACTCTGCCCAGTGTCTTCCTACTCTACCTAGCCTTTCCCTACCCTATCTTGTCTCTCACTTTCCAACACTGCCCTTCCTGTCCCTAAGCTACCCTGTCTCATCCTGCACTGTCTTTGCTTAACCCATCTTGCTGCTCACTATCATACTTCACCTACCCTTACTGTGCCCTGCATCTTTCTACAATGCCCTTCCTCTCCCTACCTTGTCTCTACTTACCCAACCCTGCCTCATGGTACCTTGCCTTCCTCTGCAGCCATACTCTCTTCTTTCCCTAACTTGCCCCTCTGTACTTCATTCTGCCCTACCCTACCCTGCCTCTCCCTATCTCTACTTGCCCATTCCTACCCTACTCTTCTACTCCCTAAACTAACCTACCTGGGATCTCTTTTCCATACTCTGCTCTGGCTAGCATCCCCTTCCCTACAATTCTTTCCCATCCTCAACATTGCCCTGCCTTGTGGTTCCTTGTCATTCCAGCCTCCTTTTTCTCTTGTCATCCCTCACCTTGCTGTGCCTTTCCCTACCATGGCCTGCATGAGTCTACTGTACAGTATTCCTTCCTCTCTCTCCCTGCTGCACCTTCCCCCTCCATCTCCTTGCCTGGCTGTGTCTTTCCTTGCTTCTTCCTGCCCTTCCCTATTCTGCATTTTCTATCCCTGTGAATCTCCCTTACTCTCTGGTACGTTTCCTTCCTCACCATGCCCGTCCCTCACTCCCTCTCCCCCTTTCCTTTCATTACTCATCTTCCTCCTCCCCCTTTCCTTTCTTACTCATCTTCCTCCTCCCCCTTTCCTTTCTTACTCATCTTCCTCCTCCCCCTCCCCTAGCCATCTCTTCCTTACCCTTCTTACTCCCCATACTTACCTATTTCCTTTACCCAGCCCTTCCTCCTCAACCCTCTCCCTTCCCTATCACCTCACTTGCCATTCTGGGGGGTGCGGTAGCACAGTGGTAGCGAGCTGGACTTGTAATCGGGGGATTGCACGTTTGAGCCTTGCCCGGGTTGCCGTGCCGGGAGGGGTAGCTCCCTCCTGTAACCCTAGTGGGGCTATATAGTCCAATACAGGGCTTAGCTCGGGGGAACTCCATTTCTCCCATTTCACTTGCCATTCTCTTCCTCCCTCTTACCTTGCCTATTCTCCCCACCCCCCTCATTCCCTGCCTCCTTCAGCTGGATCCCTGCTATCTAGCTCTCTGTGCCCATATTTTCCATTTCATCTTCTCTGATTATCGTTCTCCTTGTCATGCCTCCCCTCCACCATCACCCTGCCAGCCTCACCCCTCTACCACCACCACCCTACCTACCTCACCCCTTCTCTACCACCACCCTACTTGCCTCACCACTCCTCTATCAGCACCACTGTACAGTTGCGAGCAAATGAATCGAGGCCACCTCCTCCACCAGCATGCTTGTGTTGTATCTGGTAACAGTGGCAGCTATGAACTTCAAAGTTTAGTCGTCTGCTCGAGTGAAACAAACCCAGTGATGATTTGTCACTATGCAGTTCTAACTTTCCCCTAATCAATATTATGCATGTAAATGTATTAAACTGATAATGATTAACGTGTCATACCCATTATAGATACAGTATATTAAAACCACATTATTATTACTATTACAGAGATACCAAAATGATGATGCATTCATGCATGTCAGACACACAGGTAGCGGAAATGATGCAGCATTTTGTTCAATTATCGTCGTGAACCAAATATCCTTTACCAGTTCTCCAGAGATATGTCGTAGGGTTATCAGTTTCCCCGCAAAGTAGCATTATTACAAAATTCGGTGGCGACCCTCTCCCATCCTCATCGACCTGAGACACATAGCTGGGGTGTCTGCAGGTAGTGAGGAGGGGAAGCAGGGGGAGATGGTAGTGAGGAGGATGGTGGGTGTGGAAGAGCTGGAAGGAGGAGGAGACGAATGTTGGCATAAATTGAAATGAATGTAAGGAAAAGGTTGAAGACTGCATTTTGCCACTAAAGGGAGGAGACAGGAGAAACAGCAAGCACGGAAAAAAAAAGGAAAAAAAAAAAAAGAAAAAGAAAAAAAAAAACGAAAGGAAGCATAGGAGAGGAAATGAAATGCACTGGCTGGGGATCAAGGAGGCGCCAAAACTCATAGAATATTCCCCACATTTAAGCCAACAATATCCCAATACTGGGTGATAGTGTGGTAGCTCATGTTGCTGGAAAATGTGGTATAGTTGTGAATGTGGCACTGGCAGTAGTAGCGAGACTAGGCATAAACAACAAAGAGATTAAGTAGTCATATTTGTGATAAGTTCGACATGTAATAAAATATAGATAGTGGATCATGAATTGTCATTTGTCAACGCATTAACAGCTGCATAGTGTTATATATGTAAATACTGAGATATTATTATAAAGTTGTCGTTGTTGTGTTGCCAAATCAGAAAGCATACACTCTTATTAAATCATACAATGATGTCCGAATGATATTATCGGTGTTATGTATAATATTGTCAGGAATAAGTGACTGTGGTCACTCAAGGAAGGTTACTAAACTACAAACTGTAACACCACTATATCAGGCAGATCGATTAAAAGCTGTACAGTCAATTCAAATTTAACATACAATAATGGACGTTTGTGGGCAACATTTTAAATGTTATATATTTAAGACATTTGACTGCATGCAGAGCTGATTCAGCGTATGTGGGTTATTCAGTACCCACTCCAGCCTCCACGGTTGTTGATGACAGCCTGAAGTCGATCAGACATGTTAGCAACATGCCTGTGGACCAGTGGGGGATTTGCCCGGAGCAGTTCCCACTGTTCATTTGTGTGTTGTGAGAGTTGTTCCGACGTCCTCTCCTGTGCCGGCTCCCATGAGTTGATAAGATTGGCCCATATATTTTCTATGGGGTTCATGTCACACCCTTTACTAGGCAGCTGAAGAAGTTGCAGATTGGGGTGATCAGCAAACCATTCCTGCACAACACGAGCGGTATGTATGGGGCATATATCATGCACAAATATAACTGGGCTAGTGAAAGGATAGTTTCTTGCATGCAGAGATGGCAGAAAGAAGTCCTCTAAGATAACTATGTATCTGGCAGAGGTGAAGCGACCTTGGATATGGGTTAGGTCCCCCATACCATGAAGACAAATCCACCCCCACATGTTACATGTAACGTGGCCGCTTCGTGCTACCTCGGAGATGTTGCGCAGATGAAACCTGGGAAAAAAGTTACAGAGTGTAAGCCATCCACAGGACTATGAGGTAATGTTGGATATACAAAGGTGGTGGGCTTTACACTTTTGTGGGAATTGTTGTACTAAACATTTCCGCATTTTGAGATGCCTTGAACAGCAGCGGCCTCAGGATTGTTCGAGAGAATAGAGGAATGTATTTTATTTAGCAAATTACATAACAATTTTACAGTATTGTATCTATCTGTCTATCCATCTTTACTGTAGATAGATAAATAATGTTTGAGAGTATAGAGAGGGATGTATTTTATTCAGCAAATTACATAGCAGTTATACAGTATTGGATCTATATATCTACTGTATCTATACTGTATCTATACATATAGATCCAATACTGTATCTATACATATAGATCCAATACTGTATCTATACATATAGATCCAATACTGTATCTATACTGTATATATACATATAGATCCAGTACTGTATAACTGCTATGTAATTTGCTGAATAAAATACATCCCTCTCTATACTCTCAAACATTATTTATCTATCTACAGTAAAGATGGATAGACAGATAGATACAATACTGTAAAATTGTTATGTAATTTGCTAAATAAAATACATTCCTCTATTCTCTCGAACAATCCTGAGGCCGCTGCTGTTCAAGGCATCTCAAAATGCGGAAATGTTTAGTACAACAATTCCCACAAAAGTGTAAAGCCCACCACCTTTGTATATCCAACATTACCTCATAGTCCTGTGGATGGCTTACACTCTGTAACTTTTTTCCCAGGTTTCATCTGCGCAACATCTCCGAGGTAGCACGAAGCGGCCACGTTACATGTAACATGTGGGGGTGGATTTGTCTTCATGGTATGGGGGACCTAACCCATATCCAAGGTCGCTTCACCTCTGCCAGATACATAGTTATCTTAGAGGACTTCTTTCTGCCATCTCTGCATGCAAGAAACTATCCTTTCACTAGCCCAGTTATATTTGTGCATGATATATGCCCCATACATACCGCTCGTGTTGTGCAGGAATGGTTTGCTGATCACCCCAATCTGCAACTTCTTCAGCTGCCTAGTAAAGGGTGTGACATGAACCCCATAGAAAATATATGGGCCAATCTTATCAACTCATGGGAGCCGGCACAGGAGAGGACGTCGGAACAACTCTCACAACACACAAATGAACAGTGGGAACTGCTCCGGGCAAATCCCCCACTGGTCCACAGGCATGTTGCTAACATGTCTGATCGACTTCAGGCTGTCATCAACAACCGTGGAGGCTGGAGTGGGTACTGAATAACCCACATACGCTGAATCAGCTCTGCATGCAGTCAAATGTCTTAAATATATAACATTTAAAATGTTGCCCACAAACGTCCATTACTGTATGTTAAATTTGAATTGACTGTACAGCTTTTAATCGATCTGCCTGATAAAGTGGTGTTACAGTTTGTAGTTAAGTAACCTTCCTTGAGTGACCACAGTCACTTATTCCTGACAATATTATACATAACACCGATAATATCATTCGGACATCATTGTATGATTTAATAAGAGTGTATGCTTTCTGATTTGGCAACACAACAACGACAACTTTATAATAATATCTCAGTATTTACATATATAACACTATGCAGCTGTTAATGCGTTGACAAATGACAATTCATGATCCACTATCTATATTTTATTACATGTCGAACTTATCACAAATATGACTACTTAATCTCTTTGTTGTTTATGCCTAGTCTCGCTACTACTGCCAGTGCCACATTCACAACTATACCACATTTTCCAGCAACATGAGCTACCACACTATCACCCAGTATTGGGATATTGTTGGCTTAAATGTGGGGAATATTCTGAGTTTTGGTGCCTCCTTGATCCCCAGCCAGTGCATTTCATTTCCTCTCCTATTCTTCCTTTAGTTTTTTTTTTTTTTTTTTCCTCCCTTTAGTGGCAAAATGCAGTCTTCAACCTTTTCCTTACATTCATTTCAATTTATGCCAACATTCGTCTCCTCCTTCCAGCTCTTCCACACCCACCATCCTCCTCACTACCATCTCCCCCTGCTTCCCCTACTCACTACCTGCAGACACCCCGGCTATGTGTCTCAGGTCGACGAGGATGGGAGAGGGTCGCCACCGAATTTTGTAATAATGCTACTTTGCGGAGAAACTGATAACCCTACGACATATCTCTGGAGAACTGGTAAAGGATATTTGGTTCACGACGATAATTGAACAAAATGCTGCATCACTTCCGCTACCTGTGTGTCTGACATGCATCATCATTTTGGTATCTATGTAATAATAATGTGGTTTTAATATACTGTATCTATAATGGGTATGACACGTTAATCATTATCAGTATAATACATTTACATGCATAATATTGATTAGGGGAAAGTTAGAACTGCATAGTGACAAATCATCACTGGGTTTGTTTCGCTCGAGCAGACGACTAAACTTTGATGAAGTTCATAGCTGCCACTGTTACCAGATACAATACGAGCATGCTGGTGGAGGAGGTGGCCTCGATTCATTTGCTCACAACTGTACCTGCCTCACCTCTCCTCTGGCTCCACCCTACCTGCTTCACCCCTCCTCTACCACCACACCAACCTGCTTCCCCCCCACCTCCCACACCACTACAATCAAACCATCCCACTTCCCTTCTACGACCACCACCTACCATCTATGACCACCACCCTAACCCCTGCCCTACCTTCTACCAGCACCACAATTACCAACCTACCCCTACCACCACCACTGACTACCTGTTAACCTACGTACCTTACTTCCCCCTCCCTCTCTGCTAGTACTTTACCTTACTTCCTCCTCACCCTGTAAAACATTGTAAATAAAGTATTTTATGATAGGATTGTATTTTTGAACCTCTTATAGGACACCCCTGACAGGTCAACATTAGAGGATGGAATGCACAAAGATAATATTAATTTCAAACTTAGAGGGTGGAATGCACAAAGATAATATTAATTTGACAAAAAAAATCCATATTTATAATGATTCTTAAGCCCCATATTTATAAAGAATCAAGGAAATTTAAGCATTATAAATATGACTGCATATTCTTGGGCTCTCCGTATTTATAAATATTCTTAAAAATATAAGTGGGGGAGGGGACGTACAGCCTAAGTGGGGAGAGCGGGCATATAGCTGGGGGAAAGCGGGGATATACGTGGGAGTAGGGGGCATATAAGTGGGAGGAGGTGGTATATAGATGGATAGGTGGGGGAAGAGGCATATAGGTGAGAGGAAGAGGCATAAAGGTGAGGGGAAAAAGCATATAGGTGGGGGGAGAGGCACATAGGTGGGGGAAGAGTGTGTATAGGTGGGGGGATGGGGCATATAGGTGAGGGGGGATGGGGCATATAGGTGAGGGGGGAAGAAGGCATATAGGTGAAGGGGGGAAGGGGGTGTATAGGTGAGGGGGGAAGGGGGCGCATAGGTGAGGGAGGAGGGAAGGGGGCATATAGGTGAGGAGGGGAAGGGGACATATAGGTGAGGAGGGGTGAAGGGGGCATGTAGGTGAGGGGGGAAGGGGTGTATAGGTGAGGGGGAAGGGGTGTATAGGTGAGGGGGAAGGGGTGTATAGGTGAGGAGGAAGGGGTGTATAGGTGAGGGGGAAGGTGGCATATAACTAGAGGGGGAGGGAAGGAGTGGATGTATAGGTGAGGGGGAGAGAGGGAAGGGATGTATAGGTGAGGGGGAGGGAGGGAGTGGAAGTATAGGTGAAAGGGAGGGAGGGGATATATGGGTGAGGGGGAGGGAGGGGATGTATAGGTGAGGGGGATGGATGGAAGGGATGTATAGGTGAGGGGGATGGAGGAGGAGGATGTATAGGTGAGGGGGATGGAGGAAGGGGATGTATAGGTGAGGGGAAGGGAGGATGGGGATATATAGGTGAGGAGGAGGGAGGGAGGGAGGGGATGTATAGGTGAGGAGGAGAGGAAGGGTATGTATAGGTGAGGGGGAGGGAGGAAGGGGATGTATAGGAGAGGGGGAGTGAGGGAGGGGATGTATAGGTGAGGGGGAGGGAGGGAGGGGATGTATAGGTGAGGGGGAGGGAGGGAGTGGATGTATAGGTGAGGGGGAGGGAGGAAGGGGATGTATAGGTGAGGGGGAGGGAGGAAGGGGATGTATAGGTGAGGGGGAGGGAGGGAGAGGATGTATAGGTGAGGGGGAGGGAGGGAGGGGATGTACAGGTGAGGGGGAGGGAGGGGATGTATTGGTGTGGGGGAGGGAGGAAGGGGATGTATAGGTGAGGGGGAGGGAGGGAGGGGATGTTTAGGTAAGGGGGAGGGAGGAAGGTGATGTATAGGTGAGGGAGCGGGAGGGAGGGGACGTATAGGTGAGGGGGAGGGAGGGGACGTATAGGTGTGAGGGGAGGGAGGGAGGGGATGTATAGGTGAGGGGAGGGAGGGACGAAGGGGACATATAGGTGAGGGGGAGGGAGGAAGGTGATGTATAGGTGAGGGAGCGGGAGGGAGGGGACGTATAGGTGAGGGGGAGGGAGGGGACGTATAGGTGTGAGGGGAGGGAGGGAGGGGATGTATAGGTGAGGGAGAGGGAGGGAGGGGACGTATAGGTGAGGGGGAGGGAGGGCGGGGACGTATAGGTGTGAAGGGAGGGAGGGAGGGAGGGGAAGAAAAGGTGAGGGCGAGGGAGAGAGGGGATGTATAGGTGAGGGGGAGGGAGGGAGGGGATGTATAGGTGATGGGGAGGGAGGGAGGGAAATTATAGGTGAGGGGGAGGGAGGGAGGGGAGTTATAGGTGAGGGGGAGGGAGGGAGGGGACTTATAGGTGAGGGGGAGTGAGGGGATATATAGGTGAGGGGGAGGGAGGGGATGTTTAGGTGAGGGGGAGGGAGGGGACGCATAGGTGAGGGGGAGGGAGGGGATGTATAGGTGAGGGGGAGGGAGGGAGGGGATGTATAAGTGAGGGGGAGGGAGGGAGGGGATGTATAGGTGAGGGGGAGGGAGGGAGGGGATGTATAGGTGAGGGAGAGGGAGGGAGGGGATGTATAGGTGAGGGGGAGGGAGGAAGGGGATGTATAGGTGAGGGGGAGGGAGGGAGGGGATGTATAGGTGAGGGGGAGGGAGGGAGGGGATGTATAGGTGAGGGGGAGGGAGGAAGGGGATGTATAGGTGAGGGGGAGGGAGGAAGGGGATGTATAGGTGAGGGGGAGGGAGGAAGGGGATGTATAGGTGAGGGGGAGGGAGGAAGGGGATGTATAGGTGAGGGGGAGGGAGGGGACGTATAGGTGAGGGGGAGGGAGGGAATGTATAGGTGAGAGGGATGGAGGGAGGGGATGTATAGGTGAGGGGGAGGGAGGGAGGGAGGGGACATATAGGTGAGGGGGAGGGAGGGAGGGGATGTATAGGTGAGGGGGAGGGAGGGAGGGAATGTATAGGTGAGGGGGAGGGAGGGAGGGGATGTATAGGTGAGGGGGAGGGAGGGAGGGGATGTATAGGTGAGGGGGAGGGAGGGAGGGGACGTATAGGTGAGGGGGAGGGAGGGAGGGGACGTATAGGTGAGGGGGAGGGAGGGAGGGGATGCAAAGGTGAGGGGGAGGGAGGGAGGAGACTTATAGGTGAGGGGGAGGGAGGGAGGGGACTTATAGGTGAGGGGGAGGGAGGGAGGGGACTTCTAGGTGAGGGGGAGGGAGGGAGGGGACTTATAGGTGAGAGGGAGGGAGGGAGGGGAATTATAAGTGAGGGGGAGGGAGGGGATATATAGGTGAGGGGGAGGGAGGGGATGTATAGGTGAAAAGGAGGGAGGGGACGCATCGGTGAGGGTGAGGGAGGGGATGTATAGGTGAGGGGGATGGACGGAAGGGACGTATAAGTGAGGAGGAGAGGGAGGGGATGTATAGGTGAGGGGGAGGGAGGGAGGGGATGTATAGGTGAGGGAGAGGGAGGGAGGGGATGTATAGGTGAGGGGGAGGGAGGGAGGGGATAGATAGGTGAGGGGGAGGGAGGGAGAGGATGTATAGGTGAGGTGGAGGGAGGGAGAGGATGTATAGGTGAGGGGGAGGGAGGGAGGGGATGTATAGGTGAGGGGGAGGGAGGGAGGGAGGGGATGTATAGGTGGGTGGGAAGTAGGGAGGGGATGTATAGGTGAGGGGGAGGTAGGGAGGGGATGTATAGGTGAGGGGGAGGGAGGGAGGGAGGGGATGTATAGGTGAGGGGGAGGGAGGGAGGGGATGTATAGATGAGTGGGAGGGAGGGAGGGCATGAATAGGTGAGGGGGAGGGAGGGAGAGGATGTACAGGTGAGGGGGAGGGAGGGAGAGGATGTATAGGTGAGGGGGAGGGGGGAGGGAGAGAGAGGAAGTATAGGTGAGGGGGAGGGAGGGGATGTATAGGTGAGGGGGAGGGGGGAGGGGGAGAGAGGAAGTATAGGTGAGGAGGAGGGAGGGGATGTATAGGTGAGGGGGAGGGAGGGAGGGGAAGTATAGGTGAGGGGGAGGGAGGGAGGGAGGGGATGTATAGGTGAGGGGCAGGGAGGGAGGGGACATATAGGTGAGGGGGAGGGAGGGAGGGGACGTATAGGTGAGGGGGAGGGAGGGAGGGAGGGGACGTATAGGTGAGGGGGAGGGAGGGAGGGGATGTATAGGTGAAGGGGAGGGAGGGAGGGGACATATAGGTGAGGGGGAGGGAGGGAGGGGATGTATAGGTGAGGGGGAGGGAGGGAAGGGATGTATAGGTGAGGGGGAGGGAGGGGATGTATAGGTGAGGGGGAGTGAGGGGACGTATAGGTGAGGGGGAGGGAGGAAGGGAGGGGACGTGTAGGTGAGGGGGAGGGAGGGAGAGGAGGTATAGGTGAGGGGGAGGGAGGGAGAGGAGGTATAGGTGAGGGGGAGGGAGGGAGAGGACACAGGTGAGGGGGAGGGAGGGAGGGGATGTACAGGTAAGGGGGAGGGAGGGTGGGGACTTAGGTGAGGGGGAGGGAGGGAATGTATAGGTGAGGGGGAGGGACGAAGGGGACGTAGAGGTGAGGGGAAGGGAAGGAGGGGACATAGCTGAAGTGGAGACGGGAGGAAGGTGATGTATAGGTGATGGAGAGGGAGGGAGGGGACGTACAGGTGTGAGGGGAGGGAGGGACGGAGGGGATGTATAGGTGAGGGGGAGGGACGGAAGGAGGGGATGTATAGGTGATGGGGAGGGGGGAGGGAGGGAGAGGAAGTAGAGGTGAGGGGGAGGGGGGAGGGAGGGAGAGGAAGTATAGGTGAGGGGGAGAGAGAAAGGGGATGTATAGGTGAGGGGGAGGGAGGGAGAGGATGTATAGGTGAGGGGGAGGGAGGGAGAGGATGCATAAGTGAGGGGGAGGGAGGGAGTGGATGTTTAGGTGAGGGGGAGGGAGGGAGTGGATGTTTAGGTGAGGGGGAGGGAGGGAGGGGATGTATAGGTGAGGGGGAGGGAGGGAGGGGATGTATAGGTGAGGGGGAGGGAGGGAGGGGATGTATAGGTGAGGGGGAGGGAGGGAGGGGATGTACAGGTGAGGGGGAGGGAGGGGATGTATAGGTGAGGGGGAGGGAGGGAGATGTATAGGTGAGGGGGGAGGGGATGTATAGGTGAGGGGGAGGGAGGGAGGGATGTATAGGTGAGGGGGAGGGAGGGAGGGAGGGGATGTATAGGTGAGGGGGAGGAAGGGAGGGGACGTAGAGGTGAGGGGGAGGGAGGGGACATATAGGTGAGGGGGAGGGAGGAAGGGAGGGGACGTATAGGTGAGGGGGAGGGAGGGAGGGGATGTATTGGTGAGGGTGAGGGTGAGAGAGGGAGAGGATGTATTGGTGAGGGTGAGGGAGGGAGAGGATGTATTGGTGAGGGGGAGGGAGGGAGAGGATGTATAGGTGAGGGGGAGGGAGGGAGGGGATGTATAGGTGAGGGGGAGGGAGGGAGGGGATGTATAGGTGAGGGGGGGGAGGGGATGTATAGGTGAGGGGGAGGGAGGGAGGGGATGTATAGGTGAGGGGGAGGGAGGGAGGGAGGGGATGTATAGGTGAGGGGGAGGAAGGGAGGGGACGTAGAGGTGAGGGGGAGGGAGGGGACATATAGGTGAGGGGGAGGGAGGAAGGGAGGGGACGTATAGGTGAGGGGGAGGGAGGGAGTGGATGTATTGGTGAGGGTGAGGGTGAGAGAGGGAGAGGATGTATTGGTGAGGGTGAGGGAGGGAGAGGATGTATTGGTGAGGGGGAGGGAGGGAGAGGATGTATTGGTGAGGGGGAGGGAGGGAGAGGATGTATTGGTGAGGGGGAGGGAGGGAGAGGATGTATTGGTGAGGGGGAGGGAGGGAGAGGATGTATAGGTGAGGGGGAGGGAGGGAGAGGATGTATTGGTGAGGGTGAGGTAGGGAGAGGATGTATTGGTGAGTGGGAGGGAGGGAGAGGATGTATTGGTGAGGGGGAGGGAGGGAGAGGATGTATAGGTGAGGGGGAGGGAGGGAGAGGATGTATTGGTGAGGGGGAGGGAGGGAGAGGATGTATTGGTGAGGGGGAGGGAGGGAGAGGATGTATAGGTGAGGGGGAGGGAGGGAGAGGATGTATTGGTGAGGGGGAGGGAGGGAGAGGATGTATAGGTGAGGGGGAGGGAGGGAGGGGACGTGTAGGTGAGGGGGAGGGATGGAGAGGATGTATTGGTGAGGGTGAGGGAGGGAGAGGATGTATAGGTGAGGGGGAGGGAGGGAGGGGACTTAGGTGAGGGGGATGGAGGAATGGAGGGGATGTATACGTGAGTAGGGGGGGAAGTAGCGGACATAGCTGAGGGGGAGAGGGGAGATATAGGTGAGGGGGAGGGAGGGAGGGGACGTATAGGTGAGGGGGAGGGAAAGAGGGGGGGACGAATAGGTGAGGGGGAGGGAGGGGACATATAGGTGAGGGGGAGGGAGGGGACGTATAGGTGAGGGGGAGGGAGGGAGGGGACGAGTGAGGGGGGATGGGGCATACCGGTGGGGGAAGGAGGATGCATACAGGTGGGAGAAGGAGGGGGGATAGAGGTGGGGGAAGGAGGGGGCATACAGGTGGGGGGAGGAGGATGCATACAGGTGGGGGAAGGAGGGGGCATACAGGTGGGGACAGGAAGGGGTATACAGGTGGGAGAAGAAGGGGTATACAGATGGGGGAAAGAGGGGTATACAGGTGGGGAGGGGGCATACAGGTGGGGGGACGGAAGGGGCATACATGTGGGGGAAGGAGGGGGCATACAAGTGGGGGAAGGAGGGGGCATACAAGTGGGGGAAGGAGGGGGCATACAGGTGGGGAGGAGAGTACAAGTGGGAGAAGGGAGTATAGGTGGGGGAGGGGGTGCATACATGGGGGAGGGATCACATACGTGGGGAGGAGGGGGCATGTGGAGGGAAATTTGGATTTTTGTTTGGAATTTTTTATATGGGGAAATGAATTCCCAGATGATCATATAGTGAGGGAGGGGGCATATTGGTGGGGGGAGGGGGCATATAGGTGGGGGGAGGGGGCATACAGGTGGGGGAGGGGGTGTATAGGTGTGGAAGGGGCCATATAGGTGGGGAGGATATGGGGAGGGGGCATATAGGTGGGGAGGATATGGGGAGGGGGCATATAGGTGGTGGAGGGGGCATACAGGTGGGGGGGCAGGGGTGTATAGGAGGAGGAGGAGGAGGAGGTGGAAGAAGAGGAGGAGGAGGAGGAGGAGGAGGAGGAGGAGGAGGTGGAAGAAGAGGAGGAGAAGGAAGAAGAAAAAAGAGAATGAGGGGGGAAGAGGAGGAAGTGGAGGGGAAGAGGAAGAGAAGTGGAGGAGCAGGGAAAAGGAGGAGGGAGGACAAAGAGGTTGAACGAGGCGACAGAGATACAGATGGTAGAGACAAAGGAGGAGGTAGGGGCAGGGAGAAAGGAGAAAGCTGGATGGATAGGAATGAGGAAGGGGGAGGGAGACAGGAATGAGGAAGGGGGAGGGAGACAGGAAGGGGGAGGGAGACAGGAATGAGGAAGGGGGAGGGAGACAGGAATGAGGAGGGAAGAAAGATGGTTGAGGAAGGGAGAAGGGGGAGTCGGAAGCAGGCAGGGAAGCAACAGGAATGTAGAGTGAGTATGGAGGAAGGAGGGTGGAGAAAGGAGAGAGGGTGCGTGGAGAAAGAAGGGAGGATGAGTGGAGAGTGGAAAGGAGGAAGAAGGAGAAGGAACAATAAGGAAGGACGAGGATGGAGCAAGGAGGATGAAGGAGGGAATGGGAGTTGGGAAGCTGGGGTAGTAAAGAGGAAGGATGATGGAGGTAGGGAGGAAATTAAGGAGGTGGAGGTAAGGAGTGGTGGAGGGGGGGGGGTACATAAGTATATAATATATTTATAAAGTAGTAATTCAGACATAAGAACAAACTCTGTATAAAGTTCGTCCAAAAAGTATCTCAAACATTTCTGTCATTACGTTTTGGAAAAATAATTATCCAGTAACTTTACATACATGATTATGGCTGCCAACCTTGTGCATTATAAATAATTAACATAACATACAAATCCATTCAGAAATATTTGTTAAAAAAAAAAAAAAAAAAAAAAAAAACTGCAACAACACTGAAACCATCAAATCACCCGGCTGATGATAATTTTTATAAAGTGTACTGTAATGCAAAATGTCAGGCAGTAGTACTGCTCCACGTCTCTGTAATACACAAACTCTTACCTAATCTTCTGATGGTTTTGTTTGCCTGTAAAAATCGCAATACTGAGTTTTGAAGGGTACTCCTATGTCATTAATTATCATAATGACCTGCAATGATGCACATGTATATTAAAAAGCTCACCTTTTTAAAACCTTATTATGAATCACCTAAATGAAGTAAATATGTTTTGCTATCATGGAAGGTGTGAACCATGAGTTGCTTTGGACTAGTGTGGTACCATATCCCCTCCCACCTACAAACTCGTAATTATATCCTTTCCACACACCCCCTATTTCCAACCATTCTCCCCATATGACTTCACCTTCGAAGCACGTTCTCTTCAACTATATTAGCATACTTCCATACAGCACTTCTTTAACCCATCACAGTCCTTCTCTTCCAAGGCATTCAATGCACTCTGCACAGCTTCCTCTGAGTAAGGAAGATAGGCAGGGTGGAAGTGAGGCAGCAAAGCAGGAGGGGCATCAGTAAGGAATGCATGGGGGGATAACAGAGGTAGCAGGGAGGTGAGGCAGGCAGCAGGGAGGAGGTGAGACAGGCAGCAGGTGGGAAGTGAGGCAGGCAGCAGGAAGTTTTTTTTTTTTTTTTTTTTTTTTTTTTTTTTTTTTTTTTTTAAAGTGTCCGACTCTGGGCATAGGCTTCACAGCTTGCTTTCAAGGCCCAGTAGTCGTCCTATATACCGCACACCTCTACATGTCACCACTTCGGCGCGCTAACACCCACCGTCCATACGGAATACATGCTAGGGCTGTCTCATACAGGACTGGTGTATTGGTATTAGCGGGGGCATTTTTACGACATGTCGGCGGGTCTTCCGGTAGATCAGTAAAGTCTGATTTTTACAAAATTCAAATCCTTAAACTGTTCCCTGCCCTAGCGGGATTTGAACCCGGGTCCGTTAGGACTACAGGCCAGCTCTCTACCGATTGAGCCACCGCCTCGCAGGTAGCAGGGAGGTGAAGCAGGTAAGAGGGAGGTGAGACAGGTAATAGGGAGGAGGTGAAGAGGGTAGCAAAGAGGTCTATCTATCTATCTACTGCCAAACGCCTTAATCCCATAAGGGGTGGCCACAAACAAATTGCCTCCATGTCACCCTGTCCCCTGCAATTTCATTGCCCTGCTCTCCGCTCACCCTGCCCTCTCTCATATACCTCTCCACTCCATCCCTCCATCTCATCCTAGGCCTCCCCCTCCCTTTCCCCCCCTCCACCTCACTCACATACGCTCTCCTCATCAGTCTCTCACTCTCCATCCCCTCCACATGGTCAAACCACCTCAGTGTGTTTCTCCTAAAACTTTGTCACATCCACACCACAACGCTCCTTCACTTCCTCATTTGTCAGTCAGTCTCTCCATGTGACTCCACATGCTCCTCTCAAATAACTCATTTCCACTGCTCTCACTTTTGACTTCTGTCCCTCCAACAAGGTCCAAGCTTCACTTCCATACGTTACAGTTGGTATCACAATACTGTCATGTAGTAGCTATTTCACTTCCATGCTCACTTCCCCGTTCCTTATCACTGCTTTCAAGGAACCAGCAACCTTCCTTCCCTGTTGTATCCTTTCAAGCACTTCACCCTCCAAACTTCCATCTTTACTCATAACACTACCCAAGTACTCAAATGCACTCACATTTTCCATTTCCTCCTCATCCAACCTCACTGTACATTGACTGACTTCACTTGTCTCGAAGACCACAACTTTACTCTTCCGTACATTCACCTTTAGACTCCGTTTCTTACACACTCTCCCACACTCATCCACCAAGCCTTGCAGCTCCCCTTCGTCTTCAATTAACAACGCAGTATCACCTGCAAACAACAGTACAGGGAGTTTCCAAATACTGCCCTCTCTCATTAGGGTCACTCCAACATCCATTGCCCTACTTTGTATTTCTTTTATAACCCCATCCATGTACAGATTGAACAACCATGGAGACATGACACAACCCTGTTTCAGTCCAACCTTCAAGTAGAAAAATTCACTCAGTTCACTATCCACACGCACTGCAGCCTTAGCACCCTCATACATACTCTTCACAGCATTCAACAACTTTCCATATACTCCATATATTCCATATCTATATAGAGAGGAGGTGAGGGAGGGAATAAATTAGGCATGTAGGTAGGGTGGGGGTGAGGCAGGATGCCAGGGAGGGGATGTGGCAGCATGGCAAGTGAGGCAGGTGGGCAGGCAGGGAGGGGGTGAGGCAGGAGGGCAGGCAGGGAGGGGGTGAGGCAGGAGGGCAGGCGGGAAGGTGAGGCAGGCGAGAAGGGGGTGAGGCAGGTGGGCAGGAGGTGAGGCAGGTGGGCAGGCGGGAAGGGGGTGAGGCAGGTGGGCAGGAAGGGGGTAAGGCAGGTGGGAAAGGGGTAAGGCAGGCGGGAAAGGGGTGAGGCAGGTGGGCAGATGGGAAGGGGGGTAAGGCAGGTGGGCAGGAAGGGGAGGAGGCTGGTAGGCAAGAAGGGTGAGACAGGTAGGGAGGAAGGGGTAAGGAAAGGAGAAAGGATTAAAAGGAGGAACTGAGGAAGTCATGGAAGAAAGCTGTTAAGCAGGCATATAGGAAGGGAGGGAGGAAAGGAGAGGAGGCAGGCATCTGGGAAGGGAGGAGTGAGGCATGAAGGAAAGGAGGGGGAAGGCAGCTAGACAGAAAAGGGGTGAGGCAGTCAGAACAGGTTGGAAGGAGGAATTTTGGCAGGCAAGGATGAAGGGGGTGAGGCAGGAGGGCAAGCAGGGAGGGAGTGGGGGCAGACAAGGAAGGGGAGGAAGATGGTAGGGACAAAAGGTCAGGGTGATACTAACAACAACAAAATAATAATTATAGTCATCATCACGACTTCTTTCTCCCACCTAAGAACAGCATGAAGCAGAGTCTAGAAAGTAAGGAAACACAAAACATGATAGAGGATGCACTAACCTACAATATGCCCAGTGCAATGGCCCAGACAATTATTCAATCACCATTCATGCCCCTGGAATCCTGACTACAGAGCTATAACCACCTGCACATTTCTTACTGTAAAGATGTGCTTTATATTACCGACAAGAAAATGAATCTAGAGCCTATTCTGGGAAAAAAAAAAAAAAAAAAAAAAAAAAAAAAACGGGGGGGGGGGGGGTTGAAACCCGTTACGTGCTCTCCCATACACAATTCATCTAACAATCTCTAATCCCTACAGTTCCCTAGAATTGCCTTCCGTAACTTGCATTATTATACACTGACCACATACATTCACAATCTTGATATACCATGTCCCCTCCTATCTTTAATTCATGCCATGTTTTGTACGGTTCATTACAGCCATACAATTTTATACACGTCAAGCATTTACTATTACTATTAGAAAAAAATCACAGCTGTGCGGCCACATATGCACAATCAGAAAGATTTTCGTACATTGTCAAAATGAATTTCTATGAAGGTGTTATTCATCCTGCAGTTATGAACTACATTCTTCCTGGTTCTAAATAATAGTTTTAAGAGTAAATACTGACCCTGATTTGAGCTATTATAACGCATATTTACACTGTTAACGGTAGATTTCCTAAACAAAATCATTACCTTCTCTGCAGGGAAACTACTCTGGTACTAATGACACTGATGGCTAGTCAAGTTGGTACTACAGGCTGTTATTAACCTCAAATTAACCACTGACAGCATCCCAAAGCATTATGGGATATTTATGAATCTATACAATACCACTTTACACTGACTGCTTCAAGTCACCACTGGATACTGACAATAACATATACGCATTACCAGCTCTTACTTCAGATTTATCAATTACTCTCCTTAAATTGCACACTGAGAGAGAGGCCAATTGTAAATAATGTCCAAATCTTACCTCAGACTTGTCAATTACTCTCCTTAAATTGCACACTGAGAGAAAGAGAGGCCAACTGTAAATAATGTCCACAGTATTACCTTTAAACAGAAATTTAAAAAGTAATGCAAATGATGTTCAAAATACAGAACCCTCTCAATTTAACATACCTCGATAAATCAGGTATGACACTGAACAGACACTATAAGGCCACCAAACCGTCAGCCATAATGAGCAATGGCCATTAAATGGGGTGCAATGGGTCACAATACATGTTTCATATATTTTTTTTTTACTCAAACAAGGATATGAAAAACAAAAAATGCACCAGGGCAAAAGTAACGGCCAACTTAATACAAAACGGGTATTTTTCATTTTTAATACAGTACTAGAATATGCTATTGTACTCATTTACTTTCAAACATGTGCTTGAAATCCCACCTCAGAGGAGGAGGGGGGGGGGCATCGGATATAATGGATTTTGATTTTCTTCCTTATCAAATCAGGCTTCCCCCCAATTAGTCCGTGATAGGGAGGTTCTATGTTTAAAACCAAGTGAAATGGGTAAAATGTTCATAAAATTTGCCTTCTGATGCTGAACTGGAAATATTATCATGGGATAACATGTATCAGCATTTTTACATCACTGACTGAATTGATTATAAATATTCCCAGGTTGCTTTCAATGTACGGTAGTATCAATAGAACATCATTTCACATAACACTGTACAATTCTTATTTAACGAATAATAAGTACGGCAATGGTGGCAGCCCCCAAGACTTACAGTAGGATGGATTGTTTGACAGCAACATGGCTTCACTTCTGGTTTGTTTGAAACTGTATGAAAGTTGAATGACTACAGAGCAGATTTCAAACCATCTTCGAGGGGTGTTTGACTTTGGATGGCATCATATGAAACTGTCTGAAACTATCATTTTGTATCAAATTGTATGACCATGATGTGACAGTACAAAACACGGCATCAGTCCCATATACCCTTTTCACCGCCCTATTTATATACATACTTTCTACATAACCATACCAGCCAAGCACAAACACACCCTTCAGTCTTACTGTCTACAGACTTTCTTACTTCATACAGTACACAGATCACATTACTTCTTATCCTATCTTCTTCTACAAACTCCACACACACATTCCTCTCTAACCCCATTTCCATATCCCTCACTTCCGACTTAATTTCTCATGCAAATCTACACAACAACAATAATAATAATAATAATAATACCAGCAATAATAATAACAATAAATCATCATCATCTAGACTTTTATCCCAGTTAATGATGGGCTGAGCTAAGGTTCAGAAACTGGTACAAAGTGTGAACAACGAACAGTAGCAAGGGGAGGACTTCAAAGGGCAGCCACAGAAGCTTTATAATAGGGGAATTTAAACATCAGAACACTAAATACAATAGTTTACAAATTTCCCTTAATTTTTTACTGTTGTGCAAACAAAAATGTAACGCACACCTGGGGATCGATGGCTGCGTTAATGAGCAAGTTTTGCCGATGCACATAAATCTGTTAGTATACTGCCTAAAAAAAAAAAATTTGCCATTCAATATGTGACAGTACATATGAATCTGAGTCATAATAACTACCAAGGCCAATAATTGGATTTATAATTACTAAGTGCCCCATATATCACAATGTTTTGTCCGTGTTTCAGAATAATACGAGTGGCAAGATGGCCCACTCTTTTTTGGTTGACTGTACCTACAATGTATAGTATCAGCATGAGACTGAAAAGCGTTGATGTCCTTTGTTTGGTAGGTGTTTACTCCATAATTTCCTTTGCCTATCAGTCCTTCTTCTCTTTGTATTGCCTTCAGCCTGCAACTCCAAGCCTGTCATCTACATCTGAAGTCAATCTGTTGGGGAGGGCAGGAGGAGCTGAAAACTTTCAAGCAGTTTCTTGAACGTACATGCAAATACGTGTAATGAATTACCAAACAAATCTTAAAAGCTTTCATTTTCAGTGTCTAAACCACAACACTACCAAGTTCTGTTCCACGTAATCTAGTTGTACTCTGGGATTGGATGTCTGGCAAAACATATTCTGGGTGGCACAGGAAGCTTTGTAGTGCTTTGTAGGCCTTAACAATATCCCAAATCAAGTCATAATGGGAGTATGGATGGGGTATATGTGCAGGAGCAGATGAGAATGAGAGGGCAAAGGAAGGAGTGTGTATAGTTGTGAGTAAAAGATGGAAGAAGAGCATAAGACAGTATGGATCAGTTGGGTCAAGGATTGTGTGGGTAAAGTTGAAAGTTGGAATACAAATGTGGGCGATTGTGTGTGTGTAAGCGCCAACGCAAGATCGTGCTAGAAGAGTTCTGGACAAATGTGGAAGTGTGCATGGAAAAGTTTGGAAGGAATGAGAGAGTGTTTTTGATTGGTGATATGAATGGTAAAGTTGGTAATGTGAAGGTGGATGGAATAGTTGGTGAGTGGGGTGTGCCTGCCGAGATAGATGAGAATGGGAGTGCGTTAGTGGACATTTGTGCTGGGAGGGGGTTGGTGATAGCCAATACCCTCTTCAGGCATAAAATGATCCACAGGTATTCAATCGGTAGAGAGGTGGCTTGCGGTCCTACCGGACCCAGTTCAAATCCTGCTGGTGCAGGGAACAGTTTAAGGATTTGAATTTCATAAAAATCAGGCTTTACTGATCTACCAGAAGACCCGCCGACATGTCGTAAAAATACCCCCGCTAATACCAATACACCAGTCCTGTATGAGACAGCCCTAGCATGTATTCAGTATCGACGGTGGGTATTAGCGCCGAAGTGGTGACATGCAGAGGTGTGCGGTACGTAGGAGGACTACTGGGCCTTGATAGCAGGCTGTGGAGCCTATGCCCAGAGTCGGTCACATAAAAAAAAAAGAAAAAAAAAAAAAAAAAAAAAAATACATGGCGAGTGATGAGAAGGGTGGGTGGTGAACTGAATGAAAGGAAGGTAATGATTGATTATGTGTGTGTGGATGAAAGGATGCGAAGATGTGTAAAGGATGCAAGAGTGTATAGAGGTTGGGGGAATGGACTTTCTGACCACTACTTGGTGGTGGCCAGAATTAGGATGCAAGTGAGATGGAGGAATAGAAGAAGGGAAAGACGAGAGGAAGGAGTAGTTGCAAGGAGAGTGGAAAGGTTACAAGAGGATGAGAAAAAGGCAGAGTATATGAGAGAAGTGGAGGAACGATTGGGCAAATATGAATTGGAGCAGATGGGAGACGTGGAAGGTGTGTGTAAGATATTTACAGAAGAAATATGTGCAGCATGTGATGTGGCGTGTGGAAGGAAGAGAAGACGGAGGGGGGTGCAAGGAACAGCGTGGTGGACTGAAGAGGTGAAACAGGCTGTGGCACAAAAGAAGAAAGCATACAATGAATGGATGAGAAATAGGGGCGTGGAAGAAGTTGAGAGGCGGAAGAGAGAGTTATATGTGGAAAGGAAGAGAGAGGTGAAAAGATTAGTAAGAGAGAGTAAGAAGAGAGTGGATAAGGAATTTGGAAGGAATTTGAGTGTAAAGTGGAGGGACTGTAAGAAAATGTTCTGGAGAGAAGTGAAAAGAGTAAGACAGGGTGGAACTGAAGTTAGCAGGGGAGTGAAAGATAAAAATGGTAGATTACTAGTGGAGAAGGGAGAAAAAGTGAGCAGATGGAGAGAACACTTTAAGGAATTGTTGAACGTAGAGGATGGAAGTAATGCGAGTATAAGTGGCTGGGGAATGGCTGGGAGAAGGAGGGAGGTGAGAAGACAGGAAGAAATCAGTAGGATAGAAGTTGTGGAAGCAATGAAGAAAGCTAAATCGCGGAAAGCCCCAGGAATTGATGGAGTGTGTGGTGAAATGCTGAAGCATGGGGGAGAGATAGTAGTAGAATGGATGTGGAAGATGTGCAGATTGGCCTGGGAGGAAGGTAGAGTCCCGGAGGATTGGAAGTCAGGTATAATTATTCCCTTGTACAAAGGAAAAGGGGAAAAAGAAGTGTGTGGTAATCATAGGGGCATTTGTCTTCTTAGTATAATAGGAAAAGTGTATGGTAGGATACTTATAGACAGAGTTAGAGAAAGAACAGAGAAATTAGTTGGAGAAGAACAGGGAGGCTTTAGGAAGGGAAGAGGTTGTGTAGATCAGATATTCATTCTTAGATCTTTAGTGGAAAAGTTTCTAGAGAAGGGAAAGAAGTTGTATGCGGCTTTCATGGATTTGGAGAAAGCATATGACAGGGTGGATAGACAAGGATTGTGGAAAGTGTTAAGAATATATGGAGTAGATGGGAAGTTGTTGAATGCTGTGAAGAGTATGTACGATGGTGCGAAGGCTGCAGTGCGTGTGGATGGTGAACTAAGTGAATTTTTCTCTTTGAAAGTTGGGTTGAAACAGGGATGTGTCATGTCTCCATGGTTGTTTAATCTGTACATGGATGGGGTAATAAAAGAGGTACAAGGTAGGATAGTGGATGTTGGAGTGGCCCTGGTGAGAGAGGATAGTGTTTGGAAACTCCCTGTACTGTTGTTTGCAGATGATATTGTGTTGTTGAGTGAAGACGAAGGGGAGCTGCAAGGCTTGGTGGATGAGTCTGAGAGAGTGTGTAAGAAATGGAACCTAAAGGTGAATGTAGGGAAGAGTAAAGTGATGGTCTTTGAGAGGGGTGAAGTTAGTGAATGTACAGCGAGGTTAGATGGTGAGGAATTGGAAAATGTGAGTACGTTTAAGTATTTGGGTAGTGTGATGAGTAAGGATGGAGGTTTAGAGGGTGAAGTGCTTGAAAGATCACAGCAGGGAAGAAGGGTTGCTGGTTCTTTGAAAGCAGTGATAAGAAACAGGGAAGTGAGCATGGAAGTGAAAAAGTTACTACATGACAGTATTGTGATACCAACTCTAACGTATGGAAGTGAAGCTTGGACATTGTTGGAAGGACACAAGTCAAGAGTGAGAGCAGTGGAAATGAGTTATTTAAGAGGAGCCTGTGGAGTCACGTGGAGGGACAGGCTGACGAATGAGGATATAAAGGAGCGTTGTGGTGTGGATGTGGATGTGATAGGAAGCGTTATGAGGAACACACTGAGGTGGTTTGGCCATGTGGAGAGGATGGAGGGTGAAAGACTGACGAAGAGAGTATATATGAGTGAGGTGGAGGGGGGAAGAGGGAGGGGGAGGCCGAGGATGAGATGGAGGGATGGGGTGGAGAGGTATATGAGAGAGGGGGGTGTGAGTTGGGAGCAGGGCAGTGAAATGGCGGGGGACAGGGCGACTTGGAGGCGATTTGTTTGTGGCCACCCCAAACGGGATTGAGGCGTCTGGCGATAGATAGATAGAAGTCATAATTCACTGAATTATACACAAAAACCAGCCTTCAACACACAAACCCCTTTGGTCTGATGACATAATTTACATTTCAACCTCGCTATTACCAGATTACTTTACTCAACTTTGGGCAGACCTCTAGTGGTACAGAGGCTAAATCTAACTCCTCCAGCTTTGAAAATTAATAAGCTGAATATAATTGTCTGGCAGCAGTAAGAATGAAGGACAAAATACATCACCAGAATGAAAAGCTTAAGCCCACATAATGGTATGTGGCAGTCCAGTGAGCTCCCCTCAAGTTGGAAATCACTCTAGTGCCTTCCAAAAGCCAGCCAAGGCTAGTACTTTAAGTGATATGGAGGGCTTCATGGCACCTTTAACTTAGTGAATTTTCCTGCATATTAAACTTTAACATATTGTGTATGTCATTTTAATAATGGGGGAGGGACGGCTTCATCTTCATGTGGTGGCCTCCAAGCAAGGCTGCAATGCCGGTGCACTCCGTGTTCCCTTCCCCTTCTCTCTCCCCCTCTGCAGAGGAGGAAAGAGGCCCCTCAGCCTCAGATACACCCTTCCCCGACACCCAAACATTGCTCCATCCCGTTATGATAACTGATCACTACTTATTTACCATTCTGTACACTCTGATTAACCCTTTTTTATGCCCAGTGATGTTCCCAGAGGTTGCATGTTGACTACAATAAATATTAGGTATGATTTGGGGCAAGGGGGTACAAAACCTTTCTAGGCCAAAAGAGGGAGTTTGGGAAAATGTTTGTATTTCACAAATTAGCCTACTAACATGGGTTGCTCTGGTACCATTTTCGTAAATCTGTTTTCGCGGTAAAATTCAATGATACATTAGCCGCGTGACTGAAGGGGTCACTGTACTACTGTGTCTGGCCATCTCTCTTCCTACTTCTTCATTTCCTTCCTGTCACTTTTTCTTACTCTTCTTTCCACCTCAGGTGGTCCTACACCGAGTGACAAACCTAATGTTTTCCTGCAACCCAGGAAACCATTTACAGCGTTGGGTGGTGACCATATAGCCAGGTAATGTGAAGACTGCCTTGGTGCCTCTGCTAAGTGGGTGGCGAGGCAAATGTGGTGTCCACCTCGAAACTAAACCTCCATACTTTTCCCTGCATCTCACTGCTTCAGGGGGCTTCAACGCAAGGGAACATCAGTTCACTGCATGTGATGACCATAGAGACTGCTTGCCTATGGTTCATGGGTCAGCTCAATCAGACAGAAGAGCTGATTAACTACTACTACTACCGCTCCTATCAACTTTAAATCAAAACCATATAGATGATATTAGGTCAAATGTGCAGAATAAATCACTATGGAAGAGTCATTATGAAATCTCCAAAGCCACTTAGAATATGACCTTAAGCTTCAACCCCACCAATCCTGCCTCATATCCACTCATAAACCTTTTGCCAACCCCACCAATCCTGCCTCATATCCACTCATAAACCTTCTGTCCTGCACAGTCAAGCTGATGCAGAGATGCTAGGACATTCTGTGTTCTAAGTTATATTGATAAAGAGATTTTGTGGGGTTTGCAAGGAGGCCTTTGCACCCCATTCACTGGAGAATCTCTTGCATTTAGTAGTAGGAGCTGCCTTTTGTGGATGTATTGGTCAGCCAGTCATTGACCCGCGGCGTCCCGTCGACATTCTTTAACATCCACACATTTTGTCACTGCCAATCCCATCGACGTACATAAATGCGAAAAAATTGCAAGGTCCCTAATTTGCACAATTTTCAATTTTCGCGAGTGATTTTTGGTACGTATACACGTGACACCTTCCTCTACAAGATGCCAGGCAGGGACAATGCCTTACCCAGCATGACCTCCCCCCCTGCATGCCATTGTCTCAGCAATTCACCTGTTATCAGTGACCTGGCCAGTATAGCCATGTCATGCCACGGTACGAAATTCAGGGCCAGAGTGATTCCCCAATCAATGACAATGTGGAGGACAAACTTTACATAGCCTTAGAGGAAGAAACAGTTAGAAATGATGATCAGGTAATGTTGCAAAAAAATGTCAGGTATTAGTGAGTGAAACAATGATTATAATGCCTACATTACTGCTTGAAAACCAATATACTCTTGTACTACATAAAAATTCGTACCAAGTAAATAAATAAATACCGTTTATGAGTGGTGTGAAATAGTTATCCTCCCATAGAACTCGTTTTCTTTGGTGCCAGCCTGATAGAAAACCCAGTAAGGTAAGGAGGTACTCGTACCTGTATTGAGTATTTTAAATCTCAGGTGAGCAATTTCTCTATGAATTTTCGATGTTTCTCACCCAAAGCGAAGGTTTGAGCCAAAAATTTTTTTTTTCCTAAAATGGTCGGGATTGGGGGGAGTCAGTGGTGGAAAAGTGGTCGGGATGGGGCGGGTTAAGGTACATAAGCAGTTCTATCGCTTACTACATCTGTTCTGGACAGTTCTTGCCACTTTCGTGAAGATTCTATGGGTGATGTCGAAGCCAAATTGCATTACAGTGAACTGGTGGTATTTGTCACTCCCCACTGTGAACTCCATGCATTTCTGGAGTCTGGGTGTCGACAAAGACATGACAAAAGGCATCCTTCAGGTCATCTGTTGTCGGCTAAACCTCTGTGTACAATTGCATTAGTAATTTAGGTTGTCTTGCCAAGAAGCATCCTTCAGATATACTGTTGTTAGCCAAACCTCTACGTATAATTGAATACCGGCAAGGCTATCAAGGTACCGGTAGCTATGTCAAATTTTGAGTACAGTTCTTGATGGATTTGTAAGTGGGTTGGGGACAGGATCAGGCATTTCCTGGTAGACACTATTAAGTCTCTTTGAAACAGAATAAACAGATAGTGAGGGGCATCAGGAATCACCCAAAGAATGACTTACGCTTCCAGGTCTTGATGCAGTCCTAGAGGAGTGGTGCCGATAGCTGTGAATTACGAGACGATTGACAGGGTGGGGTGCTGTACTTCCACATCACACCACATTTTAGCAGCAACACCCACTTGTGTCTCTAATGATGACGCCACCCCAGAAGCCATTCCAGATGCCTGTCAACTGGAGGTTAACTTTCTTTGTTGCTGGGGTAGACTTTGCAACATCTGGCATACCCCAAGGACACAGCCTCATTTCAACATAATCCTTTAGCAGTGTAGATTCTTTTTGGCAGAATATGACAGTTTGCTGGTCAGAATATAACACTGAAATGCAAGGATTACAAAGATAGCTTTTAACCCTTTTGCACCACTGGGATTCTCTCAACTACCGGTACATAAAATTGCCAATGGCTAGCTATAATACAAGAGCTAAGACAAATGCAGCAGATAAAAGGCCAAAAGTAGGCTACTTCTGTACACAACACTGTTCAAGATGCAGACAACACTGAAATTTATTTTCTATTGCTGTGGCTATCATATTACCAACTACTCTTGACAGTCAGAGATGTAGAAACTACACAGCTGTAATGAAACCAAGAAGGAGTGACTGGCTTAATACAGAAGAAATCTAAAACCCCATTATCATCCTTGCATCATACTGTACTTTATCCCAGCCTAAATTAATTTTTTCACAACTTATCACCTTGTGTGCATGGCTTGCTACCATTCTTCTCTTCCCCTCCTTTACTCTTCAATTCTCTTCTCCCTTAGTTATTCACTTCTCCCCCTCTTTTCCTTTCTCTTTTCTCCCTCAATCCCATCCTTTGTCCTCTCTTTTTTGTTTTCCTTTCAGTTTCTTCTATTTTCCATCCCCCTAAAATGCATAGCTAAACAAGTCAAGTAGTCACGTTAAGATTACAGTACCTGAACCTGCATTCTGATGGCTGAAGGGCTTTTGGGGTATGGTCTATGCGTTTCAAGGAGGCATGTGTTGACTCGTACGTGTGGGAGCTTCTGATGGTAACAGTTTTGCTGACACTGGTGAGGTTTCTTGCACACCAAAATGGAGCTTGCTTGTTGAAACTGCACCAGTCCACACAGTGCAATCCTCAGCTTTTAACCTGAAACCAAAAAATGGACTGTCAATCTAAAGGTAACAATGATTTCCCTTATTTTTAAATTTCACAAACCTCACGCTTTCCCTAATCTGTAAAGCCCTCTACAATTTTCTTAATTCAAAATGTGATTAACTTCATATCTTCCCTTACCTTCAAAGCCCTCAACACCTTTCTTTCCGAAATGTTATTACTCTGTGTCCCTGATCCTAGCACTGCCAAGTTTTGCTTGGGTTTAAGAATATTTAGACAATTGGGGTATGTGGTTAAAAATAAATAATAATAATAAATATGGGCAACCAGAAACTAGAAAACTATGGAGTCCCACTGGAGAAAAAAAAAAAAAAAAAAAAAAAAAAAAAAAAAAAGGTGGTACTGTACATTCCCAGAAAATACCATGAAAAGCAAGGCTGAGGAGAAATCTGCTACACCAGCATTGTACGGAGGTAAAACAGTAACTGTCAATCCCATTATGCCCCCTTTGAAGCGCAGGCATAGGGGCCTAGAACTATACAACCAGCCCTGAACATTTAAGGGTACAACACCAACCTATGCTCCTGGCAGCATTTATATGGTGAGAGAGAGAGAGAGAGAGAGAGAGAGAGAGAGAGAGAGAGAGAGAGAGAGAGGGGGTGGGGGGAAGGAAAAAAAAAAAAAAGTCACCCTTGGGACTCAAACTGTAGCATGTAGGCCACAGTGCATTTTAACTCGAGCTATACCACCCAGCCAGCTTATATTTACTGTAACCAGCTACTACTACTGATATGTCAGAGATATATCATGTCACAGTATCCTAAACTGCAGACACTGCACTGGAAACAAAAGTTAACATGATTTTAATTACATTTCGATAAGGAAACATGTTGTTACTGAGAAATAATATGAAAAACATATAGAAAAAGCATTATTTATGAATGTAAGTTGAACAGTTTTGCAGAACAACAAAACACAAGCAAAGCTCACTGATTTAACAAATTTGGGGTCAGAATTTCAGCATACTTCCCAGTGCTTACCACCACCAACTACTTATAATCAATAATTACTTAATGTATCTTTGTCAGTTTTTTTGTTCCACAAGTGGTGACCAAAACTATGATTTTTGTTTTTTTTCCTGTTCTTGGCTTGGACAGTCTTCTGGTATGAAGGGGGGGTGAAGCCAATTCCATTTCACTCCCTTCAGATCATTGAGGTCCAAGGCGAGGCTATTGCCGACAAAAACATTTAAGAGAAACCAATTATGCCCCTGCTGGCTTTTCATACCATCGTCAAACTATCAGTTACATGCCAACCTAGTTTTATGATTGGGATGTGTTGCAGGAAAACAAATTGGATAACGAATGATCGTAAACTGAACACATTATGGCAATGGTCCAAAAGAGATACATTTCTGGAAATAATCAACCACAAACAAAAGTATAAAAGGTTTCCAACTCATACATGCAAGTAATTATTTCACTTCATTGGACTTCACGTACTGCTTACTCCAACACCATACTACTGTTCAATCATTGATACTCACACATCTTGGAGTGACTATTCAAAGGCCATCTTGTAATACGTAAATGACAATAGGCTTGCATGCTGGTGACAGCTGAGGCTCTGTAGATCATAGCAATTGTATAAGGAAAAATGATGACCGCATAAAAAAAAAAAAAAGCTAAAACCTCTTCATGGGATCGTGGCAATTATTAGCCTATAAATGAAAACAGCCCCGTGCATAAGAAAAAATTTACCCGTAGGTAAAATCTACGACTGTAAAAGCATATGTTCATTTAATAATTAATCATAAAACAAGGTTTACCTCAACCTCCAAGACTGAAACCACTGCACAATAACAACAATCCATTCCAACCTGAGTTCTATCATCAAAAATGTGCCTGCATACGTGAACAAACGTAATGGATTTCTCATACAGTTCCAATTACACAACTGTATTTTACTTTAATGATTCCATTTGTTCTCTACCCTTGTCCTGCCAACAATACCAAATTTTTACTTTACCAATAACTCAACGGCAAAAACATGTCAACTAACATTAGTAAAAAGAAGTCTCATCACTGATTTCAAGGACTATGAAGTAAAGCATACACCACTAGGCAAACCTTACAATCCCCTGCAATGTTATCTCCATTGATAAGGCTAAGATGGCTTACTTATAGTACAAAATGAAGGTCCTTTACGAAAACTTAAGGTTCCAGAGTCTTATCGATAACGTAAAAAAAACTGAAAACTTACAGCTTTGCATTATACTAAAAGATGGTGACTGCCTTAGTTTTTCCAGGTGTTTGTATACACGGGTTGTGGTTGCCGGGCACAAGCCATGAAGAGACCACACATTATCGCTTACACACCTCGTCCTCCATGTTGACATTTCTCAGCCTTGTTTCCTGGTGGAGTTTCCCATCCGCCATCTCGCCCCTCTACCGGCCCCCTTCAGTGTCACAAGCCTAATAAAAAGTGCAGGAAGTACAGCTGTAACGTCCCAAAGTCCAGAGGGTAACAGGAAACGCAGGAACATCGCAAAAATTGAGCAGGCACCCGAACACTCACAACACCTACCCACTACATAGCCACTGTTCCACATGCGCGGCGTCTCGTCTCTCCTTGGGCTGCGCATGATTGATGGCGCATCTTGAGGGACGCATATTTTAGCTTTGTTATTTTTTGACGTACTTTTACCATTCTTATACTTTTAAGATTAATTTTAAATAGGAACAAGATATATAAAATATCTGTATTGGGAATATGCGGAGAATTTACGTGTTTGTCGTAAGTTGAAGTTGGGAACTAGTGCTCGGGACAAGGAGGAAGCTCCAATGAAATGGCGGGGGACAGGATGACATGGAGGCGATTTGTTTGTGGCCACCGCTTACGGGATTACGGCGTCTGGCAATAGATGGATAGATGGATTTATTTTCACAAACCCCGGGTGAATTCCTCCCGACCCACATGACGTCATTGCCATTGTGTACAGTTCCCGTGCTCCACGGGTCACTAGTTCTCCAGTGGCTTCATTTGGCAGTCAGTTATGGTAGAGGAAGGATACACCATCACTGTCTGCACGTGGGTCTCTGCTGTAGGCCTTGGTTCGTATATGCAAAGGCTGAAAACCAAAGTGAACATCGGGTTTCTACCACAACAGCAGGGGCATGGCAACCCCTTCAGCGGTGTTCCAAAGGACCTGGGAGGACGTGGGAAGTTTTCCAAAAACACATGCTGAATTTTGGGGTGTGTGTGATTTTTTCGTGAAACAAACCAAAATTTCCCTACTTTTAGTCACTTTTTTTATTACTCAGTTTCCATAACAGTGATGCGATTTTGAATCCTTTGTAATGTTAACTTAAAGCACAAAGCCTAAAGTTCCTTCTTGTACATTTATTTTATCAAAGCTCAGTATTTAGAATTTTTTTCCAATTTTCCAATTTTGGGTGAGAAACACTCGGGGTTTGTGATAGTGTTACTAGAAAGAAGGGTTTGTGTTCTAGGGTTAAGGCATCTGGCTGTTATGCAGCATATTCTGAGTCCCGACTTCTCGGGCACAGATACGGTGCAAGCTTGGGTTCTTTGTTCTCGACTGGGTCAGTCACAGACAAGGAAGGAAAGTCCAAACACCACTGGTCAGAAGGCACACTTATATATTAATAATAGACAATACATACACAATCTATGAGGAAAACTGTGGAATATACAATTACCAAATAATCTCAGAAGGCTAGTGTTATGCAGCCTGTTCTGGGTTCCGACTTCTCGGTTCCAGACACGGTGCTGTTCTAGGTTCTTTGTTCCCGACCGGGTCAGTATCAGCAAGGAAGGAAAACACAAACACCACGGGTCAAAAGGCACGTACACTTATATATTACTAAAAGACAAATACACACAGCCTTCTATGAGTAAAACAGAGGAGTTACAATGACTTAAAATAGTGTTTACAACAATCGCTCTCCAGCTTAGCAAGTCTGACCTTTACACGGAATTACACCTTCCTGATATAGGATTATGTCCACACAGCGTCACAGGCAATATTCCACAGATATGTCAGGCATATGAAGTGCAACATACACAGACAACATAGTACAGTATATCCAATATGACAGGCGCGTGACACATACGACAGTATATATCCAAACCCTTGAGTCTAGGTATCTGCGTGACATGTACGAGGCCCTAGCTAATATATGTATCCGCGTGACATGGACGATACCCTAGCTAATCTTAGTCTATGCACGTGCTACATAGGATGAGAATATAAAAATAAAATGCAGTATAGTGCCACAGAGGGCGACCTAGCACCCCCAGAAGGAGCCCACCGAGGAGCACCGACAGCGCGCCGGGACTCAGGGCGACAACGACATAAGTCCGCCTGGGCTGCATGCCCCTATGACCTGGAGCTTGCCCGCCGCCACCATAGCAGGAATACAAGTCTACCTTCTGGGCGAGCCGTCCCCAACCAACTTCAGGGTGGAGCTGTAACTCCAGCTCCAGTCAGCATCCCTGAGACGGCCGGTAGCCGCTCAACCCTCCTACAGGAGACGGCCTGCGCCGCTCTGGAGGAAAACAGGAGACGGCCTGTAGCCGCTCCGGCCTTCATCAGGAGATGGCCTGTAGCTGCTTTGAAGGTGCCCTTCTCGAGACGACCTGCAGCCGCTCAACCCTCCTGCAGGTGACAGCCTGTAGCAACTCCAGAGGGAATCAGGAGACGGCCTGTAGCCACTCTTGCCTTCGTCAGGAGACAGCCTGTAGCTGCTCCCACCTTCATCAGGAGACGGCCTGTAGCCGCTCTGAAGGTGCCCCTAACGAGATGGCCTGTAGCCGCTTAACCCTCCTACAGGAGATGGCCTGCAGCCGCTCTGGAGGCAAACAGGAGACGGCTATAGCCACTCCCGCCTTCGTTAGGAGACGACCTGTAGCCACTCAACCCTCCTGCAGGAGATGGCCCGTAGCCTCTCCAGAGGGAATCAGGAGACAGCCTGTAGCCGCTCCCGCCTTCGTCAGGAGACGGCCTGTAGCCACTCTGAAGGTACCCTTGAGTCGGCCTGTAGCCACTCTGAAGGTACCCCTGAGTCGGCCTGTAGCCACTCTGAAGGTACCCCTGAGTCGGCCTGTAGCCACTCTGAAGGTACCCCTGAGTCGGCCTGTAGCCACTCCTTCCCCCAGGCCACGGCCAGTAGCCGGGCCTTAGCTACGGCCTGCAGCCATGCCCCCAGAAGACCATGGCCAGTAGCTGGGCCTTAGCTACGGCCTGCAGCCATGCCCCCAGAAGACCACGGCCAGTAGCCGGACCCTACTGCAGGAGACGGCCGGTAGCCACTCCTCCACCAGGTTCTGACTCCTGTTCATCAACCTACGACCCAGAGGGAGCCCCCAGCCTGGAGGAGTACTGGAGAGGCCCCGTGACTTCCACCGGGCTCTTCTCCCTGCAGCTGGATCTGGAGAAGTCTCGCCTGGCGGACCCCGACGTAGGCCGATGCCACAGCCCCCTCCTGACGGCGTCTCCGAACACCAGGGACCACAGCCCTTGGGGCCTCTGGACCACCCCCATGACCCCCGGGCAGGACCTCCCTACACCCAGACGCCGGAGATCTTCGTCCTCTGTCAGGCGCCTGAGTGCGAAGTTCAGGCAGTCATTCAGCCCCAGCCCTGAGGGCTGTACTCCCGCCCCAAGCCCCGAAAGCAAGGGACAACCTTTTGCCACCTACAGCCCCGGACGAGAGAGGACGCCCCTACGCGTGATCCCGTGGCCCCTGAACACAGAGGCCCCCAGCGGAACCCAGCCCCATCAGTAGGGAGGCTGGGTCACCTCTGCTGCCCTTGTACTTGACCACCACAACGCCCAGACCCGAAAGGAGTGACAGTGAAAGCACAGTGTCCCTGACTTAGTGACGTGAAGGCAGAGCAGTGAATTAACCATATAAAGGAAGTCAGTGAGAAAAACACCAGTGGCAATATAAAAGTGGTGGAGTGCATAAAAGTAACAGTGAAGCCGTGAACACGGCCAAGCAGTGAAATACGGGTTTATTACAGTGAATACGCTACCATCTAGTAACGCCGCATCATACTAAAATCATACACAGACCCCAGTGTTAACGTAATAATTACCAACAATGAAATAGTACCACCCACTCCACAAATATATAACTTGGACTTCCTGCAATAATAGTATATAAACCTCTGCCCTAAGTGCTATTCACCTTACCTGACCTTGACCTGAGTAGTATCCTGCGCGATACTAATAACCCATATCTAGGCCTAAGAATTGTAATTGTCCAGTGTATCTGTGTTCGTGACATCTACCTGTTCCACCGTAGAATTTAGTAATACACATGTAAGGGTGTTGCCTTGAGTTTTTGTGTCCTGCCTCTCTCCTATTTGTCTAAGCTCCGGTCTAGAAAGAGAACCCAGCTACAGACTAGGCGTTAGAGGGACGGGAAGGCGACCCTAAAACACCTATTATTACAATAATGTCTTACACCGATAACCAGGGGAGGGGAGGGGAGGGGGATTACTGAGTCTAGGGAGGGTATATTCACGTGGGGACGGAGGTTGGGGCCTGGAGGGAGAAGGGAGAGTACACTGGGGAGGATTACACTGACGTCTGTTGTTCTGTGGGGGTGACACTGGGGAAGGTTTGTCACCTTAGGGAAACCGACCTGTATGGGGAGGGGAGTGTCGAGCACTCAGCACGTGTAGTATCACGAGTAATAGAGTTCACTATGGCACACTGGGGGGGTGGGATCACACTGGGGAGGGTTAGTCAATCCTGGGGAAGCGGCATCACGGATACGAGGGGGGGGGAGGGCCTCAGGGGCCGGATCACTGGGGAAGGGATCCGGCCACACTAGGAAAGTACACAAACAGAAAGTCTATTACTCACGATTTTGGCGGAGGGGAGGACAGAGCCCACAGGATGGAAGGGCCTAAGCCAGGAGCTTCAGATGTCAGCCGGGAGTGGGAGGTGGGCCGCCCGGCAAGTAGTACAGGGGCGGGTAGTCCGTGGGGTCGCCACTAGTCCTTGAGGAGTAGACAGGTGGTGTACTGGGCGGCTCCCTAGCTGCTACGGCCCAACAGGAGGTCAGGCTTTCCAGACTACGGCCGAAGAGGGGCAGAAGGTGCGCTGCGCAGCACTGGTCCTTAGTCATCATCGAGGTCCTAGGGGAGGATCTGGGGAGGCCCGGGGCTGGGGTCGGGCGTAGAGAGGTTGGTGCCCTGGGTGAGCCTCTACTACATCATGTAGAGGCGGCTGTCAGGGAGGGGCTGCGGCCGCCGTTGTTGGGGGAGCCCCGACTACTGCGGCAGGCACCAGGGGAGGCCTGCTGACTCCGGGGGTTGCGGTCTCGCCGTCGGGAGGGGGCCGACAAGGGTTAGCTGCAGCCCCTCGTCCTGGGAGAGTCCGACAACACCGGGGGCTACATGGACAGGACACCGGCCCTCGGGGATGTCACGCCCGCTCTGGTCTCCGGTGGGGTCCCTGAAAAGGAGCAGGAGTCGCCCTCTCGTGTAGAGGGGCGGGGAGAGGGGCACCTCGCTTCGCCACCAGAGTGGTGGTCAGGGCGGGAGGCACCTTCCTGTACAGGGACCTGGGTATGGGCTAAGGGGGAGCGGCCAGGGGCTGGCCCTCTGGATACTACAGACCCTGATGGCGGGGAGTAGGTGCCCGATGGATACGCGCGGCTATTGCCACAGCTCTGACAGAGGCTGCACTCTGGCCGTTGTTCTGGCGGCAGGGAGAGGGCGCCTGATGGATACGCCCTGCTATTGCCACAGCTTTGATGGAGGCTGCTCTCTGGCCTTTGGGTCTGGGATTCCTGTCCTGGAGACAGCACTGGTGGATGGTGATGTCTTGTCCACGGCTCCTTAGGGGGAATTGCAGCCCTTGAGGCTCCTCCTGAGTCCTCTGTCAAAAAGAAGGCCGAGCCAGGGGACTCGGAGTCTGAGGGTATGCTTGGGATCTTGTCACTGCAAGTCCCACCCCGATTCCGGCGAGCATTCCCCCTGCCGGAGTGTAGAGTGCTTTTCCTGCACACTGCTGGGTGGTCTGGCTGTGGAGAAGAGGGGCGTTGGGGCACGAGGGAGATAAGACGCTCTTGGCTGGAAGGTATGACAGGTGAGCCAGCCTCCCTGTCATCTCCTAGTGGGGTGGGTATCGCCTCCCCGTACTCTTCTCCTGGTGTGGTGGTGTCCAGCTCACGCCGCCACGTGGGTATTTCAGCTAGCTCTTACAATAAATCCTTCCACCTAGTTCAGCAAGCTTGACGTTTACTGCCTTTCCTGATATAGAGTAATTTCCACACAGTGTCACAGGTATGGTTCACACAATACACCAGATGCACTAGGTCTCGAGGATATGACAAGGACAATCAAGTATATCTCAATATACCCAAACGCGTGACATAGATGGCAGTGTTATGTAGCGTGTTCTGAGTCCCGACTTCTCGGTCACAGACACGATGCGGTTCTGGGTTCTTTGTTCCCGACCGGGTCAGTAAAGGCAAGGAAGGAAAACACAATTAAACACCACTGGTCAAAAGGCACACATATATTATCAAAGACAAATACACACACGTTCTATGAGCAAAACTGAGGAACTTACAATGACTCAAAATAGTGTTTACAACAATCACCTTCCACCTAGTTCAGCAAGTCTGACCACCTCCAGCTTACACCGGACTCCTGACCACGCCACCTGAGACCTGTGTCCCTATCGGGAGCACACCCCTGACAGCCCCCCTTCCACACCAGGCCGCCACCTGTGCTTACCTACGACATAGTCTCTGTGCGCCCCGGCGCCCACTGACACTGTGCAACACTCGTGTCCCATCCCTAGTGCTATAGACCCTGTGTGAACCCCATCCCCTTTGATATATAGTGTCATGCCCCTGTGTAATACTGTGACCCCCCCTAAATGTTTCATAGCTCCTGTGTGTGCACACCCCCTGTGCAGTACTTGTACTCTGTCCATACCATGGCGGCCCCTGTGTAATACTTGTAACACCCAGCATCACCCCTGTGTGCGACCTATTATGTTGTCCCTTACACCCCTGTTTAATACCATCCCCATGTGTAATATCATGACCCCTGTGTAATATCTGTGACCCCTTTATACCATTGTCCCTGTGTAATACCCACTGTGTGTAATATTTTGCCCACACCCCTATGCCCCAATCGTAGTGTCACGACCCGTGTTATATTAGTGATAACTTTCAGTGTCATAGTCCAATGGGATACCTGCCTCCCCTTTGATATATAGTGTTGTGCAATATACCACACTTGTGCCATATTATGCTGGGTATTTTTAGGTCAGCTTCCCGTCCTAGAAACACCTGGCGTGTAGTTGGGTCCTTTTCTAGACCGGGGCTAGAACACAAACATAAGAGGAACAGGCCATAAAAACTCCGGGCAACAACCTACACGTGTATTCACCAATTCTAAATTACAGGAACGGCAGACAATCTCACAATATTTATGCTACATCAATCCTTGGACTGCTGATCAGTTCGAGCGTATCGTGCAAGATACGAGAGATACAATCGGTTTTATTTTATCAGGGTAAGTGCGTGTGGGGATAGCTCACTGTCTCTACCTCAGTGCCGTATGCTAGGGGGGGAGGGTTAGATGTAGATATTCCCCCCCACACAGTCTCTCGCTTTGGTGGCTCCCGGTTCCGTGGGAGTTCCTTGATCCACTGTTAAACACTCGTTCTAAGAGTCTTACCGAGTGTGAGTCTGGTCACTGAGGGGGATGGGAGGGAGAGCTAAGTTGCACGATAGATTGGCACAATCACAAGGGGGGGGGGAAGAAAGAGGTCACAGATGGCTTGTCATTATTGCACTTTTAATGGGAGTTCTCACGTCTTTCCACTTGGGACTGTACGGCACTATAAGCCACTTATTCACATACACACACCTGAGTCACTTAGTTCTGGGCAAGGGTGAAGGTCGTCTCTTTCGGGTTGGGCGTGGTGAGGGGCCCCTCTTGTTGGGGGCAGTGGACAGAGGTCTGGCCCACAGGACACGGGCCGAACACCTTCTCCAGGGGTTCCCGTATATGCCTGGTGGGGGAGCGACGTCGTTTGGGGTGGTAACTGGGGAGGCCTCGCCCTGGGGTGCTGGGGGTGCTGGGGGTGCTGTTGGGATCCCAGAGACTGCAGTCCTCTTCCTGGTGTCCCGACATTAGGGCAGGGCTGCGTCTTTGTCCCAGGGAGGGGTCCGTCACGGGCAGGTCGTCTTTAGGCACCAGTTGCAGGGAGAACAGCCCCTGGGATAATACAGGGCCTCGTCACCAGTCCACAATTGGGTCACTCTCCGTCTGGGGGCTGCCACACTCAACTCTGCTACAGCTGTAGGGGGAAAGACGTCGTGAAGTCACAGGGGACGAGGGGCTTTGGTAGCTACCCTCCCTGGCATGGCAGGAGGCCGTCACTGAGGTACCCTGGGAAACAGGAGGAGGGCAGCTGGAGGCCGTCCCAACCCTGTCGGCTCGGCAGGAGGCTGTCACCAGGGCCCGGCTTCCTGATGGGACCGCACATGGGGAGCGGCTGGAGGCCGTAGCCTGAGTCCTGTATGAAGGGTGACGTGCAGGCGTGGAGTGACTGGAGGCCATCTCCCGTCTGCAGGCGTGGCAGGAGGCCGTCGCCGATGTTGTGCCCTCCGTGTCTCCTGCAGGTGGAAAGGGGACGTACCCTTCTTCCCCCATGTGCGGCTCACATATGTAAGGGGGAGCAGCTGGAGGCAGTCTCTGGGATGCTGTATGGAGCGTAAGGTTCAGCTCCACCCATATCCTGACACAAGCCGGGCTGACAAGAGGGTAATGCGCCTGGGCTGAGGTGTTCGGGTTGGGCCGGTTCCGGGGAGTAGGGGCGCGCGGCTGCTAGGGACTTGCGCCCATATAGCACGGACGTCTCGCGTGCTCAGATTAACCCTCCGTTGTCGCCTCCTGGGGATGTCGTGCTGCTGCTGGATGTTATTTCATGCCATATATATTGTTGTTCATGTACTAATTGTGTAGGAGTCACTGTATTTGTTTATAAGGTAATTGTTATGCAGTGTGTGTCCCAACTTCTCGGGTTCAGTCACGGTGCAACGCTGGGTCCCTAATTCCTGACCGGGTCAGCAATAGCAAGGAAGGGAAGCACAAACACCACGAGTAAACAAATACACTCATATATTATTAGTAAACAATTACACACACAACATTCTATGACCAGAGTCGAAATTACACAATGCCTTACACTGATATCGATCACAATCACTGTTCACCTAGTTCAGCATCTTTGTCTCACATCTGGGTTATTTCCCCACAGTATCACAGGCAATATTTCACCAATATAGCTAGTACATCAAAACAGACAGATTTACAGACAGCGTAACCCGGTATACCCACAGGGACAGTTCTTAAGCCTAAGTGTTCGAGTGACAGACGGGTCCTAGCTAATACATCATCTCCGCATGACATGTACGGAAGTCCCTAGCTAACTTAGCCTCTATACATGCGTCACACAGGCCGAGAATATACCGTAGGTCACACTGGGAAAGCGTGGGGGGGAGAGAGGGGCTCAATGAGGATAGGGAGGGTCTCTCTCTGGGGGTCCAGGCCAGGGCGGGGAGAAGAGCGGGGGAGGATATTTCACTGAGATATTGCTGTGTTATGTGAGGGATATGGGCTCAACTGTCACCGTCGGAGGGAGGGGGGAATCTCAACCCAGGGCTGGGGTTATACACTCCGCACATGATTCACAGGGGCTCGATTCATTGACAAGGAGGGAACACTATGAGTGGTGTGTGTGTGTGTGTGTGTGTGTGTGTGTGTGTGGGGCCTGTGGAGTTGCCACTAGTTCAGGAGTAATGGGGCGGCGTCTGGGGCAGCTTTCTCGCCGCGTTGGCCCTGCAGGAGGCAGGGCTCTCGGGACTGGGACCGAAGAGTGCCAGAAGTCGGGCTGTATGCCATTGGTCGTCTTTGGGGTCCGGGGGAGGGCCCAGTGGAGGCCCGGGCCGAGGGTCGGCCGGGAGGAGGGTGCCAACGGGGTGGGGCAGCCTGCACTCTGGTCCGGGGCGGCCGTCAGGGAAGAACTGCGGCCGCTCGCATCGGGGGAGGCCCTTTGGCCTTGGCGAGCACCTGGGGAGGCCCACTGGCTCCAGGGACTGTGGCCTCTGCTGCAGGGGGAGGCCGACAAGGTAGGGCTGCAGCCTCTGGTCCTGGCGGAGTCCGTCAGTGGCTGAGGTGGCCCGGGTTGGAAGGACTGGATTCCGGGCCTCGGGGGCGCCTCGTCTGGTCTGGGCTCAGGTGGGGAGCCTGTAAGGGGAGAGACTCCAGCCTTCCAAGGAGATAGCTGGAAAGAGTGGCACCTTGCTCTAACACCAGGGTGGTGGGTTGAGTCAGAGGTGACTCCTTTAGTCAGGCAGCCCCGTCGGGCACTGCCTGTGCTCCTACGTAGATCTGGGGTGCGGGAGCACTCCCGTTATAGGGCTAAGGCCTCCTGCCCTTGAGACGTCGGGAGGAAGAGGTCGGACGCACTCTCTTGGCATTTGCCACAGCTCCGACGAAGCGTGCCCTCCCTTCGTCGGGTTGGGGTTGCCTGTCCCGAGGACGTCAGGAGGAAGAGGTCGGATGTACTCTCTCGGCTTTCACCACAGCTCCGACGGAGCGTGCCCTCCTTCCGTGTGGGAAGGTCTTGTGCCTGTAACGTTGGGAGGAAGAGGTCGGACGTACTCTCTCGGCTTTCGCTACAGCTCCGATGAAGCGTGCCCTCCTTCAGTCTAGGGAGGAGAATAGCAACCCTAGAGGCTCCTCCTGAGTCCTCAGTCAAGTGTGGAGCCGATCCAGAGGACTCGGCGTCCGAGGGTGTGCTTGGGAGCTTGCCACTGCATGTCCCACCCCGATTCTGGCGAACATTCCCTCTGCTGGAGAGTAGTGTATTATTTCTGTACACTGCCGGATGGTCTGGCTGCGCGAAAGAGGGGTGCCGGGTCGCGAGGGAGATGCGCCGTTGTTGCCTGGACATTGGCCCAGGTAATCAACCCCTCCGTTGTCTCTTTGTGGGGTTGGTGTCACCCCCTCTAGCCCGGTCCAGAACAAAAGAACTCAAGTCCCTGCCCGTATCTGAGTTGAAGCTGGACCCAGAATACGATGCATAACAATCTTAAATATACTTTCCCTTCACGGCTAATTTCACGTAACTCAGAGTCATTGCTATGGTTCTACACCCTCTTCATAGCACTTCTTCCTTACTAGCATCATACTCTAGTGTTAATCTATTATTGGCATCGATATATCCGTGTGGCTCAACTGCTTGGTTATACAAACGATCTTTAACTACTCCTTTATCCCACCAAACGAGGATGGCGGACTGCAGAAGGTCAATCAATATACAAGATCAACAACTGCCGTGGTTGCACAAACCTCTATACAAACACCAGAGCCTGAAGGATGCCAGAGTTCTGCAGTCTTGATGTTAAGCCACCCTATGAATATCCAAGTCTGGCAGAAGAAGAGGTCTGTAATGCTGAGTAGAATTTGGCTCGACCTCTCGTTCCAAATCAACTCAACACTGAGCGGGGTCCTCTTTCGAGACCGGAGCTAGTGCAATGAAGAGAGGCAGGACATAAAAACTTTCGGCAACACCATACACGTATATTATTTCAGTTAGACACAAGACATTTCAGTAGACATTACATCACAATATAGAGCAATACAAAACCTTATTTAAAATATTGTGTATCTCGCAGGATACTAGCTTCTTAGATATTAATGACAATACAACAAATCTTAGTACTAGGAGTACAGTAAATACCCGTGCGCGCGGAGCGCGGGAGGGGAGAGAGGGGGGGGGGTTTGTGATTTACCAGGAAGGGGAGGGGGGGGGTTTTGTGATTTACCAGGAAGGGGAGGGGGGGGTAGGGAGACACGGAGAGTGACTTAGAACGGCGAGGGAGAAGTCATGGTAATACTTAATAAGGCCCGATATTAACAAGGGAGTTTAGGTGTTTTCTATTGGCAAGAATTCTTTGATAATTAACTCTGGTTCTTATTTGGACCTCAAGAGCGGGGGTGAGGAGTGGGGAGGGTTTTCAGGGATAGCGTACAGAACAAGGGAGTTCAGTTATCACTCGCGGTCCTCGTAGTTTGGCAACACTAGATTTCCGTCAGCACAACTTATATACTACACATCTCCCTGGTAGGTTATGTAGGCTCGCACTTCCTCGTAAATTCTGTTCCACTGTATTACTCAGAGTTTAACCAATAGCACTCTAATGATGTATTATCCTTTCCTTGGGCTCTAGAGAGAAGTCCTTAGTAAACTCGGGATGACACTCGCACGTATCTTCACTTGGGGTCTCTACCCCTATTCTCGCCCGTTAATGTAGCATTATGTCCTGGGTTACCCCAATGGAAATTACATGAAATCACTGCACTAGTCTTATTCTAAGAAAAAAGGAGTCACACTTAACCTACGTCACAATTGCGGATCCTCGTATCTCTGGTAGAGAGAAACACAGTTACCTCGGCGATGATCCGGTCGGGCTGAGGGTGTCGCCAGGGTAGGGCGAGCCGGGAGGGCACGGGGCGACTCACTAGGGCGTCCTCTCACGTCCGGGGGCTTCCGGACTGGGCTCCGGACTGGGGCCGAAGAGGGCTAGGAACCTCTGGGTCAGGTCCCGGCGTCGCGGGGGCGTGGTGAGGTCTCGCCCGGGTGTCCTGGGGCGGGCCGGAAGAGGCGACGGACTGCGGTCTCTTATGGGCAGGGGCGCCGGCAGGGAAGGACTGCGGCAGCGGCTGTCACGGGGGCCCGACAGGTGGGTCTTCTCAAGGGCCTCGCGCAGGGAACAGAGGCCGGGGGAGACAGGGAGGTCTTTCCTCCTCACTATACCCTGGGAGCGACCATCGATCGTCTCCACCGGGGTGCTGAGGGAGCGACCGTTGATCGTCTCTACCTTAGCTTGCAGGGAGCGACCACTGATCGTCTCTACCTGATTTTGTTGTGAGCGACCATAGATCGTCTCTGTCTTTTTTGTTGGGGAGCGACCATTGATCGTCTCTACCAGTGTGCTGAGGGAGCGACCACTGATCGTCTCTACCTTAGCTTTCAGGGAGCGACCACTGATCGTCTCTACCTGATTTTGTTGTGAGCGACCATAGATCGTCTCTGTCTTTTCTTTATGGGAGCGACCATTGATCGTCTCTACCAGTGTGCTGAGGGAGCGACCGCCGATCGTCTCTACCTTAGCTTTCAGGGAGCGACCACTGATCGTCTCTACCTGATTTTGTTGTGAGCGACCATAGATCGTCTCTGTCTTTTCTTTATGGGAGCGACCGCCGATCGTCTCTACCTTACCACTGTTAGAGCGACCATAGATCGTCTCTACCTTAGGGGTGCTGTCTGGAGTACAGTTTCTGACTCCACCCCTAGCTAACTCGGTGATTCCGCCACGCGAAGGTAGTGTCTTTTTCCTACGGTGGCGACGGCGCGGTGGTTGCGTCTCACAAGGGCGCACGGCCCGGGCTGACGTACGCCGCTGTTGCCCGGAGTGATGGTGGCTGGCGGCGGCTACCCCGGGGAGCCCGAGTGGGGGAAGTCCGAGTGGGGGTGTCGGCATTTCTGAGGGCAGACTCCACTGCTCCTGGTCCGCCTTGATGTCGGGGAGACTGCGGTATTCTCCGGAATATTCCGGAGAATCGATGCGGTCAAACCCACGCATTTCAAGGTCCTCAAAGTAAGCTGCCAAGGCAAAGGATGGAGTGAGGGAGAGTGGGGACCATCCCCGTAAATTTTCAAGAAATTCTTGCACAAGAATGAATTTGTATTGAAGAAAATCTGTCGTGCTATAACCTTTTCTGTATGGCATTGGTAGGATGGACAAATTTATCTAGGGGGACGAGTACAATGGGGGCAGGCTGGAGGAGGATGCAAGACAAGGTGTGACAAATCTTGATGTTCCAGAAAAGGAAGGATGACATCACCAAAGGCCAGCTAGGTGGTTCGCAAAGGACAGCCACGGTGGTAGAAAGAGGAGGCAGGTTGGCATGGGACTACAGTGGAGATGCTGAAGAGCTGAGAGTCCAATTCCATGTGCGAATAAGACAGATTCTCCAGACTAGATTCTGCATGAAATGAGGTGACAAGGAAGGATCTGAATGCACAAACTGTGATATGGAGAAAAGTAGTCTGGACAACGTCCAATGTCCTGGGAGGGCTCTGGAGGTGAACCCATATGAGAATGAGCCGCACAGCAACTTGCTCTTAATGAATGCTACATAAAGTTGAAGAAAGATTATCCTGTCAGCATCCCACCAAACACCTGCGATGCACTTAACAGTTAAATAATGCTTCAAACAGGTGTAACAAAGGTAGCCAGTGTGAAAGGAGAGGGAAGAACTAAGCGAGGCGAGGGACATCGAGACACAAAGAAAAGTATGCTGATTATGCCAGTTGAGAGGTTCCCGAGTCAGATCATGAGCACTGAGTTGGAGTCATAACTGGATGAAGCATATGATGGAACTTTTATATACTTTGACAGTGGAATACCAGGCTGTAGCTCAGGGAACAAAGGCATCCACAGCCTGCTGGAGACGATGCTGAGCTTCCTCTAATGAGAGAATACTGCAGAGGATCAAGGCATTGTTCACATAGCCAGGACAGACACCAGGGAGACAGGTAGCTGGACATTGAGATGTAAAAGAGGGGAAGGCTGAGAATACAACCTTGAGACACTCCTAACCAACTAGGGGAGGGGATAAAATATTTTGCACAGACATGCGAAAGTATTGCCCCACCACGAAGCTATTCGCCCAGTGACACTAGGGTGACAGAGCCTGTAGAGAATGCTGTCGTATGAGACAAAGTAAAAGGTCCCTGGAGGTCTACAAAGACTGCCAAATGGCCTATGGTCCTTTCACCGCAAGAAGTCCGTTCAGGGTGTGGCAGAATTTGGAATTCCCCCGAGTGCGACGTTGCCAATTTGACCACCAATTATCGGATTATCACTACCTACCCCCATCACACCTGTTTCTCTCTCTCTCTCTCTCTCTCTCTCTCTCTATATATATATATATATATATATATATATATATATATATATATATATATATTTTAGATATATTATTTATTTCCAATTTTTTTTTCCACACCACTTATGAGGTAAAAGTCTAGCCGCGTTTTATTTTTAAGAGGTTTCCCTGTCGGCCTAATCCTCTCTCTGATCTTTAATCATAATTTTCTTCGTCATCAGAACTTTCTGTTATATTGACGAGAGAGAGAGAGAGAGAGAGAGAGAGAGAGAGAGAGAGAGAGAAGCAGGTGGGATGGGGGTAGGTGATAATCCGATAATTGGTGGTCAAATTGGCAATTCTACGGCGTGGCAACATGGGAAAAAAGCACTGCCACGTGTCATAGAATTCATTCAAATCGTTGTTATAATTCTAAAAAGTGATACTCAGTGTACTATATAGCTTCCTTTACTATATACAGAATATAAAAAACAATTTCAAATAGCACATAGATAGGAAATAAGAGAGAGAGAGGCATGTACTACGGTTGATTTGGCAGAATCGCTAGAGGTGATTCACCAGGTGGGCCCCACCCTGAACGGACTTCTTGCGGTGAAAGGACCATAGCTGGTGGCAGTGCACACTGAACATGGTGATTATCTGTGGAATGGAATGGAATATGAAGTTTAGGCCAAAGGCCAAGCACTGGGACCTGATAGGTCATTCAGCGCTTTGATGAGTGAGATATGAAAGACGATAGTTTAAAAGAATGAGTATAAAAATTGAGAAAACTACTACACAATAACCATGCAACTAAAATCGTAGGTAAAATGAAAACAGATGTAGTCAGCAAGCCCTAAAATATAACTATGACAACACCAATCACAGCTTGCAGTATAGCCCTGTCTCCTTTAAAAATGCCATAAGGCTAGAAACATTTGCCCTATTACCTAAAACAACTGATAGGGATCCCCTATTTGTTAAAAATTTCGCCCGAGAGCGGGCATAGGTCGGACATTCCAATAAGAAATGCCTGCAAGTTATTGTGACTTGACAGATGTCACACTGCGGTGGGAACCCACGGTCCAAAAGGAACCCATGAGTCAAACGTGTATGGCCAATTCGCAGCCTAGTCAACCTCGTCTCAAAACCCCGACAAGCCTGAGAAGAGGATGACCAGGCATAAACCGATGGCCGAATCTCTTTATTTCATTCATTCATTGCCAGACGCCATGCATCCCAAACGGGGTGGCCAAGGGCTTAGAGTTAATTGTTTTACAGGGAGGGGCACTAATCCTCCACCAACCCCACTTGACACGTAGGGAGAACATTATGCCAACAGCATCTGGTGTTCCCAGGCGGTCACCCATCCAAGTACTAACCAGACCCAACGCTGCTTATACTTCGTGTTATTGGCCAGGGAGGGGGAAGCCCATCTCGCCTGCCACTCAGACCAAAAAAAGTTACGGATAACGGTCTTCAAATCAGAATAGGGAACCTTATTATACCCAACAGAAGGAAGAGAACATGCCGATTTTGCCTCTTTGTCAGCAAATTCGTTCCAATAGAGATTAACATGTGACGGTATCCAGCAGAACGAAACAAATTTATACTTTGTAGCCAGGCGCCAAAGCCAAGACTGAATCTTCCTTATTATAGGGTGGAATGTGTTAAACTGCTTAATGGCGGTCAAGCTTCCATAGGAGTCTGAATATATGTAAATGACTTTCCCGGCATTGAGTAAGCCTCTTCAAGAGCCTTCTCAATAGCAGTTAGTTCAGCAGTGAGAACAGATGCATTATTAGAAAGCCGTCCAAGACGTACACCCCCTTCATGGACGACTAGCACAGCCTACACCAAGGGGTGATTTTGAGCCATCAGTATACAACTTTACTGAGTCTCTGTGGAGAAGGTCATGACGCAAAAACTTCGATTTAGTTTCTTCATCCGAAAAGATTTTTCTACGTATGGTTTTGGGACACACATTAGGTTCTGGAATGAGCCAAGGAGGGAGACTGCTGTAGCTTACTGGTTCAATTTTTTGCTCCCTCAGTGATGCGTCACCCACAGGAAGCATGCAAATCTGGAATGGTATAGAGGCTCTAGGACCACAGAACTTAGACGGGTCACACTGCAACAGAACATCAACACAAGGATTGGTGTAACGATTGCTCTTAATTCGTGCAATGTAGCGAAGCCCTAACTCATGCCTGCGTAAGTCCAGAGGAAGCTGGTCTGTATCTACAGTACATATAAAATCTCCACAGGGGAAGTGCGGTACGCACCCGAGCACAGTCGTAGTCCCGTACTGTGGAGCACATCAAGCTCATGAAGTTTGGTCTTACATGCAGAGGAATAAATTTGGCATGCGTGGTCAATCTGTGACCGGCACAAAGAATTATAGAGCCTGAGAAGGGAGTTCCTATCAGCACCCCAATCAAAACCAGAAACCACCCTAAGGATATTTAATGATTTCTTGACTTTAAGCTTCAGATAATCAATGTGCTGTGACCAGGAGAGACGTGAGTCAAAGATCATACCCAGAAACTTAACCTCCTTCTCAAAAGGGATGATGTCGTTGTTTAACTTTAAGTGTGGGACAACCTCCTGGCGTGTGCTTCTAGTGAAGCGGACTGCAACAGTCTTGGAAGGTGAAAAGCAAAAACCATTATCATCAGCCCAACGACAAATAGTGTATATGGACTTCTGCAGGTGATGACTAATCTCAACTGCGTCGTAGCCAGACACACAAATTGCCAAATCATCAGCATACAGGGAGCCCAACACAGGGCGGGAAATCTGATCGAGAACTCCATTGATAGCCACAGCGAAACAGATGACACTAAGAATGCTGCCTTGGGGAACACCCTCCTCTTGCCTATAAGGGCTGGATACAACATTTCCGACACGAACCTTAATGTAACGTTCCGACAAGAAGGAACGGATAAAGCGAAACATATTTCCCTCTATGCCATATCGAGACAGCTGAAGAAGGATACTAGTGTGCCTGGTTGTGTCATACACCTTCTCGAGGTCAAAGAACACCCCAATAGTCTGACAATGGTTGGCAAAGCTTTGCTGGATTTTGTTTGAGAGGATCAGGAGGGGGTCTAATGTCGAACGGTTCTTCCGAAACCCAAATTGGTAAGGAGAAAGCAGCTTTTCGGATTCTAAGTACCACACTAACCTTGCATTAACTAGCTTTTCCATCATCTTACAAACACAGCTGGTCAATGCGATAGGCCTATAGGTGGTGGCCAAAAGGGGATTTTTGTTTGGCTTGCTGATGGGAATGATGAGGGAAACTCTCCAACTGGCAGGAAAAATGCCCGTTTCCCAAATTTTGTTAATGATCTTTAGGAGGAACTTCGTAGCCATAACAGGCAAATTTGTAAGCATTGAATAGAGGATGTTGTCCTCACCTGGAGATGTAGAGGTAGTCGATGACAGAACGTCTTCTAGTTCCCGAAGTGTGAACGGAGCATTATAGGCAGCATTGGAAGAAGATGGAGAAGGTGGAGGCATGTCAGGAATACCATTCCCTGATATTCGAGAGGACTTGGAGACATCAGCAAAATGCCTCCCTAAGGTCTCTGCAACCTCAGCAGGATCAGTGATGAGGTTGTCACCTATTTTCAATGTCGGGTTGGGAGATGGGATAAATTTGCCTGAAAGCTTTCTAATTTTCCTCCATATAACCTTAGAGGGAGTCTTGGAATTAATGCCGTTGATGTAAGATATCCAGGAGTCCCGCTTGGCCTTTCGAAAGTAGCGACGCTGCTTTGCCATGGCACGTTGGTAAATTTGGCGCGTGGCAGCTGAGGCTCTGGTCTTATAACGACGGTAGCACTTTCTCGTAATTTTCCTTAGTATGGCACAGGTTTTATTCCACCAGGGGACCGCAGGTCGACGCGGTTTACCTTTCGACATAGGGATGGCCACGCGGGCACTGCCCATAATCACAGCAACAAAGTAATCATAGGCTTCCAAGTGACTACAGAAGGACTCGAAAGGCCTAGCCAGAAGTATACCGTTTTTGTAATTCAACCAATCAGCCTCCCGCTCCCTCCACCTAGGAGAAGAATGAGCAGGAACATTTTTCACACACTTTAGATGGATTGGGTAATGGTCGCTTCCATTCAGAAAAGGATTTACTGACCAACGAAAATCCATCAGGATGGAGGGCGAACACAAGCTCAAATCAATAGCGGAGGAGGCTCCACTACAGACATTGTGGTAAGTCATAGAGCCATCACTGTAAAATGAGATATTATGTGATTGGAGTATGTCATCTATAATCCTCCCACCAGCATCCAAAATTGTACCACCCCATAGCGGATTATGGGCGTTAAAGTCTCCAAGAAGGAGAAAGGGGACAGGAAGCTGACGAATTAAGTCTTCAATGTCATGTTCACTGAAACCACCACCAGGTGGAAGATACAAGGAGCACACCGTGAGCGAATATTCCAATACAACTGTAATAGCAACGGCTTGAAGAGTTGTCTGCAACTGAACAGAAGAGTGCTGCAAGGACCTGTGAACAATTATTGCTGTACCCCCATGCGCACGATTTCCTGGCGGAGGGGGAGACCCGTGAAAGGCATAATTCAATCCAGGATTGTATACCTCAAAGCCCAACATGGTCTCCTGGAGACAAACGATACCTGGATCAAATTCATGTATCAGAACTTTTAGTTGCTCAGACCTAGAGCGAAGACCCTTACAATTCCACTGCAAGATGTCAGAATGGAAAATTACCTATTAACGTCGGAAGCCCCAACCTTTCCTTTATGCGGTTGGGAAGATGAAGGCGCACGTTTGGTATCAGTGTGCAATGGCAGACAACGGCTCCTCACGGACTTGTCAACAACAGATTTGGTGACTGGGATCTTAGAAGTTACAGATGAAACTTCCACTGGAGGAACTTGAAGTTGACTATTTAGTGCGGGGTTTTGGGGGAGTCCAAGAATTGTACTTCCCGGTGCCAACTTTACTTGGTATGTCAACAGTTTTGCGGGAATGCTGGGACCCTGACGAGCCTCCAGAGGGGAGACCGGCACTCGTGCTAAAGTACCTGGTGCAGTAGCCGGAACTCGCACACGGGACTCCGAAGAAAAGGTAGACCTAGCAGCGTTTAATTTATTCTCTCGATTAGGGGCACGTTTCATATAGGAATAGGGTGTCTTCTGCTGATGGCCATCTGATACTCCCAGAGGAATCTTGCTAGGTGGAACATCCGTTGAGTCAAGAGACTCAATAGACCCTCGGGGACGTTTCTGGTGTGACTGAGATGAAAAACTTGGAGATTGCTTAGTCGGAGAACGTATATGTGTGATTGTCTTTGTAGACTCTGAGGACTCAACAGAGGGGGCAGCTGATGATTCAGGAGAAACAACTGACGGGCTAGGACGAATGCCTGTTGAGTCAATCGTTTCACATGAACGTCCAAGGTGATTCTGATGCGATGTAAATATTTTAGGTGTTCTTGTTGGAGAATCCATGGGAGCATGGACTTCTACGGCATGAACTCTTGTAGTTAATGTTTCCGGTCTTTCAGATGAGGATGCTGTGGAGGGCCTATCTGACACGGTTGACAGAACGGAAAACTTATTCCGGACAGGAATATAAGAAGCAATTGGAAGAGAGCGGGAAGAAACTTTTGTTGGTTGAGGAAGGTGAGAAGGTGCTGAAGCCGAACCAGATGTGGAGTTGGAAGAATTAGGGCAGAGGGAGGAGGCAAATGTCTTAGCCCCACCATCCTTCTCTTGTCGAAACATTAGTTCCCGTCTGGCACTACCCAGGCTAATGAACTGTGAGTTAGCCAACTGAAGAATATCCTGCCCAAGGCAGTACCTCCTACATTGTCGAGAACTTAGGGAATGAGCCTCCCTGCAGTAAAAACAATAGGGATCCGACTCACACTCAACAGTAGGATGTGAGTCCAGGGTAGAGCAATGACCGCACCGGGGACGATTTGTACAGTTCTTCCTCCCGTGACCAAACTCATAACATGAGTAACACTGCAGGGGACGGTCAACAAAAGGTTTTACTTGAAGGGACAGAGGGCCAATTTTAACACGATCTGGGAGATAAGGACCATAAAAGGTGAAGGCGATCATGTTACTATTTCCTCTGATCTTCGATACTCGCTGGACATTATCAGGGCACAAATCAAGAATGTCATCTTCTGAAAAAGCATACAAATCCTGATTATAGACACGCCCTTTGCTGTAATTGAATGTTCGATGAGGTTTGATGGTCTCAAAGAGGCCATCAGAAGGGCAAGGTAGATGGAGAAGCATCATGGCCTGTGTCAGATCCTTTGCTCGAACTAACACACCTTTACCATACTTCTTGAGGTTGCCCTCAGGAAGCACTCCAATTTCTTTCTCTAGATACCTAGCAGCGTGGATGAAGTTTCCTCTCCCTTCTCTATAATATGCCACAAACCAGTAAGGTGTGGGGGCGTGGCGCACCATAGGAACTCGCTCTTCAGCATCATCAAAGATGTTGGGACAATAGTCATTTTCACAATCCATTACGTTATTTGATCGGATCAGCTCAACAGTACAGTTGGCCTCCCCTAGAGAAATAGAATTCCTTGCCTCAAAAGCGGCTTTGGCAGCGCTGCCAGAAGTAAAGGTCACGTAACACCGATTGGACCTACTGTACAATCATCATCATATCTTAGACGGATACGAGCAACTGTTCCAAATGGTTTGAAGAGAGAGTGAATGGCACGGTAGGAAAGAGATGTAAACACATTAATCAGCTTAAGTGTATCCAGATTATAAGAAATCTCGGAAGACTTGATAGGTGACTCGCGGGGTCTACCAGCATCATTAGTAGCAGCAGCAGGAGTGCGAGCTCCAGCCTGCACTTGCAAAGAACCACCATCATGACCAGAGGGTGACGTCTTGAGGGTCTGGTCGACCTCCCCTCGAGGACCAATGGTATTTTTAGTGTTGATATCCATATATAAAGGGTTGATAATAAATGGCTGCAGGGGCCAGGAGCAACCACCTACCGGGAATACGAGGGGACCGAGCGCTGGCCGCCGCGAGCGGGGTACCTCGTCCCCATGGGGGCTTCTCGGTTTAAGAAGAAACCCCACATGATCCGAAAGTTTGCCCACGGAGGAGCTAAGACCCCCTTCCCCAGCGCATCCCAGCCCAGACACCCAACCATCCAACACAGGACAACCCCAGAAGGTGATCCCTCTGGCGGGCGGCACTGTTGACCCACACTGGCAGCCTAACTCCAGGAACCATTTAGTCTGGTCTCTCACTGACGACCTTACTAGCATGGGTAGCCCTCTCCCCCCAAGAGGGGCGGAGCAGGGGCCGAAGCCCCCTCTAGCCTCGCTCGCCAGGTCACAGGGACACGCAAGCCCCCCCACCACGACAAGGCGGTTCCCACCAGGGGGGTGATTATCTGTGAGAACCGTTGACATATGGAGATCTGTGTATTCTGCAAACTGGCTAAAATCCTTTATAATTATGACCTCAGGTTGTTAGGTTAGGTTATATTAGGCTATCTTAGGCAAATAAAGTGGTAGAGAGGGATTTCTCCAAATGCTGGCATGAATATGACTGGGTATTGGTGCTGTACAATTGTACTTGTACAAACACCCCTAAATCTGCTCCCTAACCCTCGAAAGGAGGATAGCTTGCAGAAGGGAAGTTTTGGCTTGCAGTCCAACAGGTTCATGTTCAGATGAGTGTGGAGTTGCAACTATTACTACTAGGTAATTAAACACCATCAAAAGTCAAAAGGAGAGTTTTACTTATCCATACTGTAACAAATGACTTCTCTCCAATACTACTCCAAGGATCCTAAATCCTAGCGACACTTTCACTTTACAATATTCCACTTCCAGCATGCTGATGTCTTGTATTACATTCCTGCTGCCTCCACATGATTTTATTCACCACATGACTTTACAAACTGATGGGGTAAGATTTAGCATTCAACGCCTTCACAACTACACTGCTCTCCTAACCTCATTAAAACTGTATGGCATCAGCATGTATCAATTAATTCTATCACTTCAGTGAACTTATTTTTTCTATTTTTTACTTATTTATTCATCTGTTGGTCAATTAACCCCTTCAATGTGATGAAAAATTTCCATTTTATTTTCACTGCTACCCAACAATGATACGCATCTAAGGAAAGCACCTGAATAGTGAAGAGTAAATGAAGGCTATATGTAGTCCCTCCAGCTCAAAAAGTCCCCCCAAATCTGAATAAACTCATCTGGAGATAGCAAGAACAAAACAAAGTCTCATTAGACTGAAGGGGTTATAATATTTCTTGCTTTTTCCACACAGTTTTATTCAGTTCAAGAAACATGTCTTGTACTGAAAGGATCAATGAAGAATATTTTGGGGCTCCTTGCAGGAACTCCAAAGGCGCAATAACTGAAATCGAGAAAATGGAGCAAAGAATACAGATTTCTGGACACATGGCCTCTTAAAAGAGCCACCATGGAGCACCTCATATAATTTTTCTGATGTTACTCCATGGAAGAACTCAAAAGTTCCCATGTGGGGAAAAAAAAAAAAAAAAAAAAAAAAAAAAAAAGTCTAACCTCCACTGTCTCAGGTTATTTTGTGTGGAGCATATGGAGGCGTTTTGTCTGCGGCCACCCTTTGCGGGATTAGGGCGTCGGGCTATAGATAGATAGATAGATATGGAGAGTCTTCAAGGAATGCCTCACTTATAACCCCCTCCATTTCTACAGGCCTTCCCTCACCCAAATAAAATCTCCTGGAGGCAGCAAGAATAAAGTACAGTACACACAGCTGCCTTATGGTGCTGCTGGTAGAGCTCTTGAGTCGGAATGCACTGTAGTTTATTGGTTATGGTTCAAGTCGCAGAGATGACCAAATATCAAGAAAAAAGCTACTGAGGGGTAGTTTGGTCTGCTACCCTTAAATATTCTGGACTATGGTAGCCCTGATTTGGGCCCCTATGCTCCACAGTGGGTAATATGGGTATGGCAGTTATCATTACATGTGCCTGTTGTGCTGGACCTGAAAAGTTAAAGGTTCCACCCCTTCAGTCCAATGACATGTTTGTCCATTTTATTCCTGCTACTTGAATGCGAGGCCTGGGGAGGCTAGGATTACGAGTGAAGACTTGACAGGAAGGATGGGACTGGAATGTATTGGTGTTGTAATGAAGAGGGGCAGATTGATATGGTTTGGACATGTGGAGAGGATGGAGGATGAAAACTGGGTGCGGAAAGTAAGAAGTGTGAACGTCGATGGTAGGGCTGTGAAAGGCAGACAGATAAAGACCTGGGACGAGGTCATAGTGTGACCTCAGGGATGTGGGACTGAATAGGGAGACTGCCAAAGATCGAGCAGCATGGAAAGCCCCCATTAAGTGACCAAGGCCGATGCACGCTAGCATGTTGGAGCCTTTAATAAACGAACAAATATTCAATCATTTATAAAGGTTCCAACATGCTGATGCATCAATGCATCAACCCTAGGTTTCTAACAGCAGCGCTACATGTTGCCCAATCTCTAGCAGTCTCTCTATTCAGTTCCTTGACTCTGAGGTCACGCGCTATGATCTCATCCCAGGTATTTCTTGGTCTACCTCTCACAACTCCACCCCCACTGTTCAAACCTCTCAACCTTTGCAACAAGTTGTTCTCCTCCATCCTCTCCATATTCTTGAATCTGGTGACAAATTATCTAGTTTCTCTTGCTTCTTCCAGATGATTATATGCAACATGGGAAAACTCTCTAGTGCTGAAGAGGTGAAGGCTGTATCTGACCCCTGCATTTCAAAGTCTCCCTCCTAAGTTGAATACTGTATTGTAAATTCATCTGACACTAACAAGAATACAAAAGGAAAGGTGTCATCAGAGTGGAGTAGTTTATATTCCATGTGTGCCAAATAAACCATCATTTACCTTTGCTTATAATGAATCCAACATGCTCACATGCATCAGCCATGGTAACCTAACGGTGGCTCTCCATACTGCTCTATCTCTAGCAGCTTCTCTGTTCAATCCCTCTTCCCTGACGTCACACACCACAACTTTGTCCCAGGTATTTTTTGGTGTGCCTCTTGCAATCCTACACTCAGCATTGACATCTATAACACTCCACACCCCATCCTCCCTACATGCCCAAACCATCTCAATCCGCTCCATCACAACACTAACATATTCCAAGTCCAATCCTTCTTCTAACCTCTTCATTTGCAATCCTACCACTTTAATATTGATATGGTTTGCATAATTACATACAAGAGTATACGGAGGTGTAATATGCATAATTAATCACTTAGGATGATTTGAGGAAAAATCTCAAAAAAGTCGCTTTGAATATGAGCCCTACTTTCATTTCTGGATTCTACCCATCTTATAAACAACATTACTTAAAAATACAATGGTGGTGGTGGTGATAAGGAATAACAAGAGGATGCTGCTGCTGCTGCTGCTGGATGATGATGATGATGAGATGATGATGTGATGGAGGATAATTATGATTATGATGATGAGGATATTATTTCAGAGCAAAAATAATAAGCAGAGTTTGATTTCATAAACTTAACATTACCTCCCTCTTAAAACTCAAGTTTAATTTACAGATAAAACATGGACATGGGAGTCTGAGCAAATTCCTTTCCTTATTCTTCCTACCCTCAGCTTTGATAATAATTACATTAAAAATTTTAAGTGTGAATGGGAGAGTAAGCCCGCAGTATTTGATGCATGTTTATGGCATACCCGAAGTTATTAGATCTGATCTGCCTGCATCCCACATCATACAGTAAAGTCAGCAACAACAAAGAGGGGCCATACATGTTCCATATTCTTAAACAGCTTCAAAAATTATTATGAAAAAAAAAAAAAAAGGGCCCTTTTTTTTTCCAATCCTATCTATCTATTGCCAGACGCCTCAATCCCGTTTGGGGTGGCCACAAACAAATCGCCTCCAAGTCGCCCTGTTCCTTGCCATTTCACTGCCCTGCTCCCAACTCACACCCCCCTCTCTCATATACCTTTCCACCCCATCCCTCCATCTCATCCTCGGCCTCCCCCTCCCTCTTCCCCCCTCCACCTCACTCACATACACTCTCTTCGTCAGTCTTTCACCCTCCATCCTCTCCACATGGCCAAACCACCTCAGTGTGTTCCTCATAACGCTTCCTATCACATCCACATCAACAACACAACGCTCCTTTATATTCTCATTTGTCAGCCTGTCTCTCCATGTGACTCCACAGGCTCCTCTTAAATAACTCATTTCCACTGCTCTCACTCTTGACTTGCGTCCTTCCAACAATGTCTAAGCTTCACTTCCATACGTTAGAGTTGGTATCACAATACTGTCATGTAGTAACTTTTTCACTTCCATGCTCACTTCCCTGTTTCTTATCACTGCTTTCAAAGAACCAGCAACCTTTCTTCCCTGCTGTACCCTTTCAAGCACTTCACCCTCCAAACCTCCATCCTTACTCATCACACTACCCAAGTACTTAAACGTACTCACATTTTCCAATTCCTCACCATCCAACCTCGCTGTACATTCACTGACTTCACCTCTCTCAAAGACCATCACTTTACTCTTCCCTACATTCACCTTTAGATTCCGTTTCTTACACACTCTCCCAAACTCATCCACCAAGCCTTGCAGCTCCCCTTCGTCTTCACTCAACAATACAGTATCATCTGCAAACAACAGTACAGGGAGTTTCCAAACACTATCCTCTCTCACCAGGGACACTCCAACATCCACTACCCTATCTTGTACCTCTTTTATTACCCCATCCATGTACAGATTGAACAACTATGGAGACATGACACATCCCTGTTTCAACCCAACTTTCAAAGAGAAAAATTCACTTAGTTCACCATCCACACGCACTGCAGCCTTCGCACCATCGTACATACTCTTCACAGCATTCAACAACTTCTCATCTACTCCATATATTCTTAACACTTTCCACAATCCTTGTCTATCCACCCTGTCATATGCTTTCTCCAAATCCATGAAAGCCGCATACCCTTCTCTAGAAACTTTTCCACTAAAGATCTAAGAATGAATATATGATCTACACAACCTCTTCCCTTCCTAAAGCCTCCCTGTTCTTCTCCAACTAATTTCTCTGTTCTTTCTCTAACTGTCAATAAGTATCCTACCATACACTTTTCCTATTATACTAAGAAGACAAATGCCCCTATGATTACCACACACTTCTTTTTCCCCTTTTCCTTTGTACAAGGGAATAATTATACCAGACTTCCAATCCTCCGGGACTCTACCTTCCTCCCAAGCCAATCTGCACATCTTCCACATCCATTCTTCTACTATCTCTCCCCCATGCTTCAGCACTTCACCACACACTCCATCAATTCCTGGGGCTTTCCCAGATTTAACTTTCTTCATTGCTTCCACAACTTCTATCCTACTGATTTCTTCCTATCTTCTCACTTCCCTCCTTCTCCCAGCCATTCCCCACCCACTTATACTCGCATTACTTCCATCCTCTACGTTCAACAATTCCTTAAAGTGTTCTCTCCATCTGCTCACTTTTTCTCCCTTCTCCACTAGTAATCTACCATTTTTATCTTTCACTCCCCTGCTAACTTCACTTCCACCCTGTCTTACTCTTTTCACTTCTCTCCAGAACATTTTCTTACAGTCCCTCCACTTTACACTCAAATTCCTTCCAAATTCCTCATCCACTCTCTTCTTACTTTCTCTTACTAATCTTTTCACCTCTCTCTTTCTTTCTACATATAACTCTCTTCCGCCTCTCAACTTCTTCCACGCCCCTATTTCTCATCCATTCATTGTATGCTTTCTTCTTTTGTGCCACAGCCTGTTTCACCTCTTCAGTCCACCACGCTGTTCCTTGCACCCCCCTCCGTCTTCTCTTCCTTCCACACACCACATCACATGCTGCACATATTTCTTCTGTAAATATCCTACACACACCTTCCACGTCTCCCATCTGCTCCAGTTCATATTTGCCTAATCGTTCCTCCACTTCTCTCTTATACTCTGCCTTTTTCTCATCCTCTTCTAACCTTTCCACTCTCCTTGCCACTACTCCTTCCTCTCGTCTTTCCTTTCTTCTATTCCTCCATCTTACTTGAAATCTAATTCTGGCCACCACCAAGTAGTGGTCAGAAAGTCCACTCCCCCATCCTCTATAAACTCTTGCATCCATTACACATCTTCGCATCCTTTCATCCACACACACATAATCAATCATTGCCTTCCTTTCATTCAATTCACCACCCACCCTTCTCATCACACGCCATGTATACCTGTGGATCATTTTATGCCTGATTTTACTAAAAAACACAACCATTATAAAAATCTTGGTGCTCTCAGTTTCAATAACATGGCTCTTATGGATGAGATGGAGGGATGGAGTGAAGAGGTATATGAATGAAGATCTCAGGAGCTGGATGGAAGGCAATGTGATGATGGAGGAGAGGACAATATGAAGGTAATCTGTTTGTGATCACCTCCTCCTCTATTAACTGAGAGATCGTATAACCATCTGCTTAACACTTAAACTGTAAAAGGGAAGGCAAAGCTACCAAATTTTAAAGACAGTTTCTGAAGCATGTGACGAAGATAAGTTTGACTTTCTGTAGCAGTGGTGACTATAGACTCAGTAGGATGCTGGCTAATCAAATCTGGTACAGTAATCATAGAAATATCATAATTGCCCATAAAAAATCAGGGGCTGCCTTTTAAGAATATGAAACCTTATTTGTACTGCAGTACATTTACACTTTACATTTCTATACTCTTTTTACCCTAACTTGATCCAAATTTTTATCCTTTTGCAGCTTATTTCATGTAGCTGAATGGCAGAAAAAGACAATACTGCAGCTCTACATCCTTTCATAGTAGATCTTAGTGGTTAGCATCATATTCTGGTGTTAATCTTTTCCTACAACTCAGCATTTGATACGAAATAGTAGGAATTTTAAGCCAAGTTTGAGTAAAAAGAGTATACCAATCACAGGACCTTTCTTTTAACTCTTCAATGCCATATACTCTGATAATTAGGGCTGTATTCCAACTGGCTTTGGAGATTTCTTAATACCTCTTCCTTACTGAAATTTTCCACACATTACACCTCATTATTCTCCTGTATGTTACTGAAGCAAATTATGGCGGTACCTGATCTGCATAAACAACATAAGATATAATGGAAGAAGTGCTACAAATCCTCTTATGCCACTTAAAAAATAGCCAATTGTCATCATTTTGGTATCAAAGACAGTACTAACAGAATTGTACTAGATATAATAGGTTCACATATTTTTTAACATCCTTCATAATGACATCCTTTTCATAGTACTCTTGCTACCATCAATTTTTTTTTCCTGGTATAGGGGAGATATTTATAATAAAATAGTTGAGAACAAATTCAATAAAATGTTTCAGTATGATGATGGTTAAGTTATGGTCAAACAATCTGACAAACAGTCTGCCTGTCTTGACAGATGTGGGTTAATTCCAAGCTAGGGCAGGGAACAGTCTGATGAAGTGATCTTTGAAAAAAACACATTTGACTAATCTTTCACTAGACCCACCGACATGTCAAAAAACACTCCCACTGATATTCTCAATTCAGCTCCAAATGGGTCACCCCTACATTGTACACTTTTGGGATAGTGGATACCATTGCCAAGTGGTGATGGGATGATGTGTGGCATGTGGGAGGACTGCTGGGCCTCAGGAAATTGATTGTCATACCTACACAGTACTCAGACAGTATAAAATAAATAAATAAATGTTTTCAAAATTATTCCACTTCTGTAATGTCTCTGTCCTTGATTTCGGATTCTACCCCAGAGACATTACATTGACCCACTTACCCCAAGGATGTCTATTTAATTTCATTCTTGCTATCTCCCGATGAATTTGTTCTGTTTAATGCCTTCAGTTTGGTTATGGATTTTTCTTTAGTTTTCTCTTGCTAACTCTAGACAATTTGGTTCACTTTTTGAGAGTCCATTTGTAGTGAAAGGATTACAGCCAGATTTCAACCTCTACACAACCAAATGTCTCACTAAGCTGAATATAACTGTATGGAGGCAGTGAGAATATAAGAGAAAATAAATCACTGGGCCGAGTGGGTTGATAACATTTCAAACTGGAGGGTCGAGATACGGCTATAATACAGTACAAATTCTGAAATCCAAAATGCTTGGTACAAGGTTCAAACTTGGAGACATACTGGCATGAGGTCAGAGAGTGCGACCTCAGGGATAAGGGACTGAACAGAGAGGCTGCTGGAGATTGAGCAGCATGGAAAGCCACTACTGTCTTAAGTGACCAAAGATGACGCATGCCAGCATGTTGGACCCTTTATAAACAAACAAATGAACATCCAGTTTGGAACAAATTTTTCAGGAAGTTTCACCATTTTTACTTACTTCCCCATTTTGTTCACCAAGCCACTTCAATAAAATACCAAGAGATGAATATAATAACCAGTGTCAGCTTGCAGAAAATACCAAAGATGAACAATATGGCTCCAGTTTAAATGCCCTAAAATTAACAATATTATACAGTGTCAGCTTCAATTACATGCCTTGCTAAGTGTACAGATGGCAAATGGGGGTTTGCCACTTCACTCCAATGACACTTTATTACAGGACTGTCACTACCAGATTATTTTGATTAGCTTTGGAGAGAACTTTTGTACTGGTGGAATTAAACACTGCCTTTATTAACCTGAAAAAAATCATCTGGTGGTAGCACAGAAAGAAAGAAAGAAAAAAAAAAAGCACACACACTAAGTCCTTGTAATATGCTGCCTTTTTAAATGTCCTCTTTTCAACTGAATCCACAGCAAATTGCAAAAACATTGCCTATCAAAGCTCCTTTGCTACCTATAATACCAATTTACGGTTTCCCTCTGATCATTGTAGCATGAGAAAATGACTGGTAATTTGAACACATCCCTAACATATTATAAGGACTTTCTGTATGTTACTGGACTGAAAGGGTTAGCGCTTTCTATGAATGGTGACATGTCTATTGAATTCCTGTTTTGTTTTGAATCGCTTGCCACACACGTCGCACTTGAAGTTCTTAACACCAGTATGAATCAGCGTATGCTGGGCCAGACTACTTTTGTGGGCGAACAGATTACCACACTCAAAACAGGCGAATCTCTTGGCGTCGGAGTGTGTGTGGGAGTGCTGGGTGAGGGTGCTTTTGTGGGCAAACAGTCTACCGCACTCCTCGCATTTGAATTTCTTCACTCCAGTATGGACGAGCAAGTGTTGAGTCAGGTTGCTTTTATGGCCAAACAGTTTACCACACTCCTCGCACTTGTGGTTCTTCACACCTGAGTGGATCAGTTTATGCTTGGTTAGATGGCTTTTCTGGATAAACATTTTGCCACATTCATCACACCCAAACTTCTTCACTCCTGAATGGATCAGTCTGTGCTGTGAGAGATGGCCCCTCTGACCAAACAGCTTGCCACACTCATTACATTTGAACCGTTTGACTCTTCCCGTAGGCGTAACTGCGTCCTGCACATTCTCATCCACCTTGATCAACACATCCGCACCCTCCTCACACTCCAACACCACTACAGGTTCTGCTTTCAGTGACTCCATTTTGGCACTTCTCATTTGCTTAACCCTTTAGCTGCAAATTATGTACTAGCATTTTTTTTCTTTCTTTTTAACTAGTGACAAATGATCACACTATGCACATGAGAGACCTTGAAAAAAAAAAAAAATCACAATTAACACTTTTGACAAGAATAAAGAACATCTTATTCTATTCTGGCTTAAGACAATTGGTTTACCTCACAGACATTTACTGGAGTCAGAGTGCTATCACCTGGCAATCTTATCCTGTCCTCCAGCTCACTACTGGCCTCTCTGTCTGCCACTAAAATCTTCAATGGCCAATACCACTGTCATAAGAAATGTGTTTCCATTACAAGTGAACCATAATAATATTGTGAACACCCAGATTTTTTTAAGTTACCATTGTAATTATGAACAAGATAAACCATCTAATTTGTCCACAGAACACATCTGAATAACAACCATTAATTCTAAGGACACTACAACTGCTAAGTGATCCAGGTTCCACCCTTGAAGCACATATTATTCACAACGTGTTTTTGTACTGACAAATATAAATGTACAACACAAAGAGCTGATGCTGTTTCCAGTGGACCATGCTCAGATGACAAGATTAACCATTCTTCTGGACAACAACAAAAGATGTGACCTCAATCCTCTCTTGACAATCATTTCTGATATCCTCACAGCTGATGCTTCTGGTGCTGCTCTCACACCACGCACCTGAAATACAAAATACATCTGTAAATTACAGAGTGGAAACCTATATTAAAAGTATATCACACTACAGAGAATCACACAGGACTAGGTGCTGATGGGCCTATACATGGGGGTACTGTGCACCATGAGTGGGGCAAAACAGCCGCAGGGTCATTCCATGAAGATGTCAACCTTTTGTGTCAAAATCAGAACTACTTAAAAGTATATAAATTATACATCATTTTAAAGCTTAATAATTGAATTTTATGAATCCGGAGAAAAAGAGCCTAAACTGTCACATACGGGAGCTGCATAAAAAAATTGTCATATTATGTCACCGAAGAAAAATCAATGCTGAATTTTGCAATTTTCATAACATCACTGACCAGAGTATGTTATTGTTTGGAATGCTGACATTGTGTTTTACTGAAAATGCGTCTGTTTGAGTTGTGATTGACACTACAGTTGTTTACATATATGTTGTGGTCAGAATGTAGCATGACCTTTAAATGAAAGTATTTCAGGAGTAACGTGTCACGTTTTTTCCCCATTTTTCCCAAACACAGCTAACAAACAGGAGAATACCAACATAACTTTATATTATAAATAAGCATCCCAAGGCCTTAATAATGTAATGTTGGGATACTTTGAAACAAACCCTGGTAAGCCATATGGTCCGTCACACGTTACATGCCCACTGTGAGGAACGTTACCGGAAAATGGTATAACGTTTCTCATGCACACCTTTGAACAAAAACATCAAAGTAGCTGCACTGAAGTCCAATGATAAAACCCCTGTGTTTGTAATTTAGTATGTTACCTTTAAGTTTTTATTCTTTCCAGACAGTAAATTGATTTTTCCTGGTTCCTGGTGGGCGTGCTTTACCATCATGTCTCCAATGACTCCAGCTGAAAGATCTCTTGGCCACTACAAAGTAGCATTGTATCATTTGATTGCAGACCAATCATCTTTTAAGCAGTGCTGTCTTCAGGAGACTGGTTATGACCCACAATCTGACTCCAGCACTTGCAGTGATAGGGAAAGTGCACCATCTCTTGCAGAAATGTCAGAGTCATTTATGTCCCAGCCTGCGTCACAGAGTACTACTGATACTGAGGTAACACAAAAACCATCCACAGGTAACTATGTACGTACTAGTTCATTACACTACCAAGAAGTTGTCGAAGCATTATGCTGCAATGGTAGAATCAGTGCTGGTGCCAGGCATGTTCGAAGTTAATTATTTAAGAAAGAGAGGCACTGACAGAATGGGTGATAGCCAGTTTCATTTTCCTGACAACCTGGACAGAGACGAGATCTCAGAGGATATGGTTGTGCAGGTATTGCCAACTCCTCATGTGTCAAGAATGACGCACACATTCAAAGGGGTGAACTTTCCTTCCTCAATCTATCTATCTATTGCCAGACACCATAATCCCGCAAAGGGTGGCCATTTGACACTGAGTTAGTTGTTTTACAGGGAGGGGCACTAACCCTCCACCAACCCACTTGTTGACACGCAGGGAATTATTCTAAAAGGATGAATTTTCCATCTTCGATGAGCAAGTAGTTGTTCTTTAATTTTTGTGTTGTTTATATTGCTGGTGTGATATACAGGCAAGCTTATCATGTAACTTTCACATCAATTACTGGCTGTAGGGTTACCTACGTGTTATAAGGTAATTTATGTTCATAATATTCAAAATTACATTGTTCTTTTCTGGTGCATCACCCCCAACCCTGCTTTACAAGAATCATGTTTTGGTTAATTTATCATGTGTTTCACATTAATACTTGATTTACACTGTTTTGCGATACTTACAATTACAGTACTGTAACCTTCATATTAGATGATTTTGTAACTATATGAAAAACAAAATTTGCACAAGTAACGTTTCTCACTTCTCCTGTAACGTGTCTCACAGTCACATTTTCCTTACCAGGAGCAAAATTCTTAGGAGAAATAGAATTTGCTGGGCATGGTTATGATCCTCATACATTGACATATTACTGATATAAAGCACTTCTTGACTGAACCAGTAAAATCACAGAGTTATTGAAAATACTCATGCAAAGTAGAAGGTGGGGTAGCATCGCGGTAATGTTTCTCACGCCATTTTAAAAAAATCTATATAAAATCAGAATAAAGACATATGAATAATCTGATTATGACATATTGTAGTGTGAGGTGTTGGTAGTATACCTTGCAAACGGCATTTATTTATATCGCCTACATAAGAAAATACAAGTGAGAGTAGATCAGTAACTTGGCTCTGAATGTAACGTTTCTCATGATGGAATGACCCTGCAGTGTCAATCCTGGAGACAAAACTCATATTTCCCTGCACATTGACATGGGAAAGGACCATGGTCCAATCCTGATTATGTGCTGTCTACCACAAGAGGATACTGGTTTCCTGCAGTGTGTGTACTGTACTGTAGACGTATGATGGCCCCATAAAAGCAGTTGCTTACCCGTGGTTGACAGGTAAGCAACTGATTGAGGTTAAGCAACAATAACAACTACAACACAGAACCAATCCTTTAATAAAATGTACTTCAAATATCTACAAAATATCAACCTGGGCACTATCTATCTATCCATATACCTAGGCTGCTTCCCCCAAGGAAAGGGAGGTAGCCGAGACAGGATGACACACTCCCCATTTACTCACCCATTCAAACACATTCATTCGCATCTTAGCCCCAAAGGGGAGAACGGACAGATCCTCACCGCACCACACCGCACAAGGGTCAACTGCGCAATGCAATCAGTGACATCCGCAGCAGGGCCCGACAGCAGAACTGGTTTACCCCTGCCACATCATAACAGACCCATCCCCTTACCCGCACCTGACCTGACTAGCTGATCAGACCAAATGCGGGAGAATAGCCCCTCAGGGCTGCGTCATCACTTATTCATTCACAATTTCTCTCCATTTATTTCTGTCACGCACAGCCACTCTTCCTTGCTTGACAGACATCCCTCTCGCATCCAATGCTCTCTTCACACTGTCCATCCATCCTATTCGTGGTCTTCCTCTCAGTCTTACACCTCTTACATCAGCTCTAGTTATCTTTTTCACCAATCGCTCATTATCCATTCTCTCCATATGCCCAAACCATCGCAACACCCTCTGCTCAACTCTACCAGCCATCTCCCGAACAACTCCAGTTCTCCTTCGCACTTCATCATTTCGCACCCGATCCATACGCGTCACTCCACACATACTCCTCAGACACCTCATCTCCATTACATTCAAACTTTTCCTCTCTGCTACACCCATATTCCATGTTTCAGCCCCATATAACGCAGTCGGTACCACAACACCTTCATACAGCCTTCTCTTTACATCCACTCTAAGCGAACAACATTTAAACACTTTTTTCATTCCTCCCAGCACCTTTCCTACTTCATTTATTCTAAACTTCACTTCTGCATCTATTCTTCCATCCACAGCAACATGTGACCCTAGATATTTAAAACAATCTACCTCCTCAAGCAACTCACCATTCAAAACTATATTCATCCCCCTACCATCTATCAACCTCGTACACTTCATCACTTTACTCTTATTCTCATTTACTTTCAATTTCCTCCTTTCACACACCCTTCCAAACTCCTCTACCAACTGTCTCAATCTCTCCTCTGAATCAGTCACCAGTGCAGTATCATCTGCAAACAGCAGCTGCTTCAGATTCCACTCTCCACCATCAACATTCACCAGACTCAGACCTCCACCTAAAACTCTTGCATTCACCTCCCTTACAACACCATCCATGTAAATATTAAACAACCAAGGCGACATCACACATCCCTGTTGCAGCCCCACTCTCATGGGAAACCAATCACTCACAGCATTTCCCACTCTTACACACGCCCTACTATTTACATAAAAACTTTTCACCCCTTTTAGTAACCTACCATCAAGTCCATAAAATCTTAAAACAGTCCACAAAGCCTCCCTATCAATTCTATCATACGCTTTCTCTAAATCCATAAATGCCCAAAACACATCCTTACCTTTCGCTAAATACTTTTCACACACTTGTCTCACAGCAAACACCTGATCAACGCATCCCCTCCCTCTCCTAAAGCCACACTGCTCATCACCAATCACTCCCTCTGTACCCTCTCTAACTCTCATAATCAACACTCTACCATACACCTTACCTACAACACTCAACAGACTTATACCCCTAAAGCTAGTACATTCATACTTATCACCCTTGCCTTTATACAACGGGACCACACAAGCACTTGCCCAGTCAATTGGCACCATACCTTTCTCAAAGCACACATTCAACAATCTTACTAACCAGTCAACAATAGTCACTCCACCACCCTTCAGGCATTCCACAGCACACCCATCCATACCTGCAGCTTTCCCTGTTTTCATATCCTTTACTGCCTTCTCCACTTCCTCCTTCGTGATCAAAGAATCATTTACCTCTCCCAACACATTTATTCCTTGCACCCTTCCATCCACCACAATCTCAGCCACCCTTTCCTCCTCTATATTTAACAATCTTTCAAAATACTCTGCCCATCTCTTCCTTACTGCATCCATTTCAATTAACATCCTTCCATACTCTGATTTTACTTGTTCTTCCTTCCCAGACTCTCCCTTCCGCACCCTTTTCACCTCCTTCCAAAACATTTTCTTATTCTGTTGAAAATTCTCTGTCAGACGCCTACCCCACCTCTCATCTGTTGCCACTTTAGCATCACGCACAGCCCTTCTCGCTTTATTCCTCTTTTCCTTATACCTTTCATATGACATCTCATTCTTCCTCTGCAGCCACACTTCATATGCACATCTCTTCTCAGCCACAGCCATACTTACTCCCTTACACCACCATTCACTTCCTTTTCTTACACCACCACCCACACGTCTCACACCACACACCTCTTCTGCATGCCCCACCACAGCACTCTTAAACAACTGCCATTCCTCCTCCATGCTGCCATTTTCCCGATCTTTCACTGCGTTCCACTCATTTTTCAATTTCTCCTGATACTCTACCTTTTTCTCTCTTTTATCCAACTCACTCATTTTCAAAACCTCCCTGCCACACCTAACCCTCCTAGCTCTCACTCATCTCTTACCTACTCTTAACTTTCCCTCCACCAGGTAGTGGTCAGACATACCTCCACCCTCCCCTCTCAGAACTCTCACATCCAACAATCTTCCTATTACATTCCTAGACACAACCACATAGTCCATCAAAGCTCTATCAACAACCCTTCCACCCTCCTGTCTCACCCATGTATACTTATAAATATCTTTCTTCTCAAACAGCGTATTCCCAATCACCATCTCTCGCTCAACACACATCGCTATCATTTGTTCCCCATTTTCATTTCTTCCAGGCACACCATGCATACCAACTACGCCTTCAACTGCTACATTTCCCACTCTAGCATTCAGATCTTCCATCATTACCACATTCACATTCGCTCCAAAACTCTGCAGACACTCATCAACATCTTTCCAGAAAGACTCCCTCTCTTGTTCATCCCTTTCACTACCAGGCCCATATGCACTCACAAACACCCACAACTCAAGTTCAAATTTCGCTTTCACCCACATCAGTCTCGATCTGGGCACAAGGCAAAATATATGTGGGGGGGGGGGAGGATTTCACAAGTTAATAGGACTCTTACTCTAGCTACAGTAGTGGGCCTGCAAACAAGGCTCTGGCAGAAACTGATTCACTATAAAAGCATCCTTTGCTTATTGGCAGGGTTCTGTTGCCCATTTATAAAATGTTAGGAGATTTACTATCAACCCAGTATGTTAAAACACAGGTTTTCAATAGGTACTGGTATATGTTCCTGGAGCTCCTGAGTTTGGTCCTCTGGTAAGTACTTTCATTTAACCCAAGTCCAAAACCTACAGTAAGTTCATAAGCACTTACAACATTGCATACTGCCAAAATAAACCACTGTAAAAAAAAAAAAAAAAAAAAAAAAAAAAAAAAAACAGGAAGTAGGCTGTAGCCTGTCAATCAGGGTGGCACTCCTGAGGAAGCTGGGTATGCTGGTGATGGGGAGAGCTAGACCTTTTTCACTAGCCATAAAGATATGCTGACCATCAACCTTTACTGACCCTTTTAAGTGTGACATTAATCTTGACAGTAGGCCAGCATATTATTCCAAACACTTTCCTCTACCTATCTCATGCATTATTCTACATGTGTGCTACATACCACACAACATACCCCACTACATCACAGGGGTTAGTGCCAGAAAGGGCATGTGGGCAGAAAACTTTATCCTCTTTATCTAGTGGCAGACCTGAGGGGGTGTGTGGCATGGGCTCCGTCACCGCAATTCTGGGACTGGTATCGAATGGGGCTCGGATCTGTACCAAAGAGCATGTAGCAATCTGGTTCCAAGGCTACCACATCTGCCCAAAAGACAGGGGCTTAAATCTGGCAGTAGCACTCCAGGAGGCTGCCCTATCAGTGGGTGTATAATGGTGGGATAGTTACAATGCCAAGGTGCATTCAGAGGGTGTCCCTGTAGCTGACCTGGCAGGGTGCTCCATGGCCACTGCCATGGCCACTAGCCACAGCTGGTGGGCTATGGATCCCAGGTCCCATACTTGGACTTGGGATTCTGCAGGTTGGGTGGGACTGTGGTCCATCTCCTCCTTTATTTATCCAACCCATGATAAAAATGGGTGAAGAAACAACAACAAAAGCAAGCCTGTGGAAATCAAATCACCCAAGGCGTTCAGAGTGGCATCATGACATGTTGGTAGGTTGAAGGGTAGAGCAGGGGAAGTAGTAGAGACTCTTAAGCAAGAGTCTGGTGGATGTCTGTTGCATACAAGAAGTCAGGTTCAGGGGAGGGTCAGTTAGGATGATTGCTAGAAGGGACTACTGGTATAAGCCATTTAAGCAGGAAAGTGTAGATGGATATGATGGCGTGAGTGTATTGGTTGAGGACAAATGAGTGGAATGTGTCAAGAATGTAATGAGAGTAAATTAAAGGATTATAGCAGTGAAAATATTCTGATAAATTCATGATTTCAGTTGTATCGACGTATGCTCCAAAGGTTGGCTCTGATGATGCTGAAATAGATTCTGGGATGACTTGATGCATGTAGCTGGTCATACGGGGGATGATGTGACTGTAGTTTTGGATGGAGATTTAAATCATCATGTGGACAAAGCAGTTAAAGGATATCAAGGGGTACACTCGCTCCAGAAAGTATCGGTGCACTGTGGGTCCGATGTCATCCGGAATGATTCGACCATGTGGCAGTGATAGCCCGTTAATACCTGTATATGTTATAATATTTACGGCCATTCCCTACTCATTATGAAGGACACAAGAGGTATCTGATATAGCAGTCATCTATTGTCAGAGATGCCTGCGTGTGGGAGGACAGAACCGCAATTTCCAGTTTCCTTTGTTCCGTGTGTCAAAATATTTAACACATATTCTGCACCAATACTTTCTGGAGCGAGTGTACATCAAGGATGTGCATATGCTACATGGAATGCAGAAGGGGAAAGGATAATTGAATTTGGGGAGGCAATAAACATGATTGTGTGCAACACGCACTGTAGGAACAAAGAGAGCAGCAGTATCTAGACTGACAATTTCCTCATCAGCAAGGCTGATAGCAGGTTAGTGAAAGATGTTAAAGTTATAGGGTGCAAAGAGTGGCGCAACAACACAAATTACTGATATGTGACAAGGTGCTCAAGGAGTGGATGGCAAAGCAGAGGACCTACGCAACATGGAGGACAATATGGAAGATGAAAAGCCATGCAGTTAGTGATGACATCTTTAGCGAGATGAGTAGAGTGGTGGCTGAAAAGGGAGCTGTTGACAGAAGTGTGAATGAACAGTACAGAGATCTCAAGAACAATGTATTGAGAGATACTGTTTCAGAGTGTAGATCAACAAGGGCCCCATCAAGACACAAGTTACACTGGTGGTGGGATGAGAGTGTAGAAGCCACAACTAAGGAGAATAGAAGACTTCTCTGGGTATGGAAAAGGGATGGCAACAAAGAGGAATACTTGGCTGCCAAGCATAGGGCAAGAGAGAAAGTATACAGGGCAAAATCTGTATCTCACAGACTTTTTCTGGATAACCTAAATAGTGCTGAAAGGAAGAATATGGTATGGATGGTGGTAAATCAGATGAAGAGGGAAAACAGGGATATCACAGGTGAAGAGTGTGTGAAGAATGTAGGAAAGGTAGTGGTGAACAGTGAGGATATTAAAGACACCTGGAGAGAGCATTATAACCACTTGCTGAATGAGGAGAGTGACTGAAACAGGGAAGGTTTGGAGTCTGCAGATCCAGTGTTTGGCCTTGGCCTTTGATGCTGCTGCTGTGAGCAGGGCAATACACAGAATGCAGCTGGGGAAGGTGGCAGGTGTGTCTCGGTTGATTGTTGAAATGCTGAAAGCCTCAAGAGATGTAGGATAGGGGTTAGTTGCTGACTTGATAAATACGATTATATATGAGTGTTGTCTCAGATGAGTGGCTGAAGTGTGGCTCTGTATGTATTGAAGGGGAAGGGTGATGCCCTGGAAAGAGGAAATTATAGAGGCATATAACTATTGGAACATATAAAGAAGGTAATGGAGAGAGTTCTAGAAGGTATGATTGAGAAAGAGTAAATAATGATGAGTTGCAGCTTTCTTATGTCATGCAAGGGGACCACTGATGCCATATTTATTGTTTGACAGCTTCAGGAAAAATATATAAAAGAAAAGGGATCTGTACTTGGTTACTGCTGATTTGGAGATGGCCTTTCACATAGTTCCTTGGGAGGTGGTGAAGTGTACAATGAGAAAGCTTGGAAACAAGGACCTGGAGCGGTGGCGTCTTCGCCGTGGGTCTACCCCACAGAGGCTGTCGAAGAGAAGAGGAGGACAGCATGGGGGCCAAACCACCGCAAACCCCCCCAGCCCCTCACAGGGCTCGAGTACCTGGGAGTGGCTTCGGTCGCCCAGGCAAGTACCACATCTCCCAACACAACACACACAACAACACCGTTTTTTCTACACCGAGAAATGACTCCCCGGCTGTCATTTCTCGACAACTTCTTCTAGCCGGGGACATTGAGAGCAATCCAGGACCCACCAACAAATACATATGCCCAACATGCTCAAAACCTATCATGTCGAGCCGACAGACAAAGGGTTCAGTTCAATGCAACTCCTGCAAGAACTGGACCCATTACACCTGCACAACACTTGCATCCAGGAAACATTACACAAACACCTGGACCTGCTCCTTATGCTCCTTCCCCCCACCCATCAACCCCTCTTCCAATCCTACTCCTACTTCCTTCACACCTCCACAGCCAAACCCACTGACCCTTCCCACACCATCCAGTCCCCTCAACTCCTCCCATTCCAACCCATCCTAATCCACCTCAACCCTTACCTCCATCACAACCTCCTCCTACTCCTTCCCCTCCACCCACACCACCTCCCCCCCATGCTGCAGCAGCCGACACATATCGCACACACAACATAAACATCCTTCAGTTAAACATAGATGGCATAAACACCAAAATACATGAACTCACACAATTCATCAAACAACAGAACATACAAATTGCCATCTTACAAGAAACAAAACTACACAGAGCACAGAAAACACCGACATTTCATAACTTCACCACCATTCGACAAGACCGGGCCAACGGCAGTGGCGGTGGACTCATCATCCTGGTACACAAATCCATCAACTTTGCAGCTATCAATGCACAAACAAAGTCACTTCTCCCCCCACATGACACCACAACAGAAATACAATCAATTAAAATACGTACTGGTAACAAAATCACGCACAACAATTGCTAACACATACATTTCCCCCGCAGTCGTGCCCCACAGTACCACACAATTACTCTCCACAGATACACCACATCACTAACATACCCAACATCATCCTGGGTGGTGATTTCAACGCCAAGTCGTCGTCTTGGCATGTCAACAACCCTGACACAGACAGAGGGCTGTTACTACAATCCCAGACAGATCATCTTTTCATACTAAACAGTCTAGACCAACATACCCATATCCCACACCAAGCCCTCTTCCTCCCATCATCTCCAGACATCACCTTCTGCTCCCCAAACCTCACTCCCACTACATCATGGAGAGTGGTCAAAACCCTAGGTTCTGATCACCATCCCAATCATCATCACTACCAAAACCAGAATCACCCCAGCTGGCCACAAACACACATACACTAATTATAAGAGAGCCAACTGGGAGACCTTTGTAAATGAAACAGAACAACATTTTGAAACACTAAACAGTACACCCATCACAAACATCAACACCGCTGTGCACACTTTCAATACAATCATACAAAACGCAGACAAAAGACACATCCCTAGAGGCAACAGAAAGAGACACAACCCCAACTTCACACCAGAAATTCAAGGCCTCATCAGACAATGGGACACACTGCGACACTCCCCAACACCCCATACACAAGACACCATACAACAAATACAAGAACTCAACACTCAGATAAACAGTAAAATATCAGAACAGCAAACACTAAACTGAAAAAATTACCTCCAAACACTTGACCACAAAACAAACATCAGCAAACTCTACAAAACACTAAACAGCATCACACTTTCCAACAGCAACACCACACAATCACACGCTGCCATCACAACAACAGACACCATACCCTCAAACAAACAACAAGCAAACACTCTCATCAATCACTTTTCACAAGTCAGCCATCTAACCCCCCATCCGGAAGACCGACGTATCATCAGACGTAAGAGATAGTTCCCAACAGACCCAGACTATGCACCTTTCACTTACAACCAGACGAAGCACATCATTAACAACCTCAAGCACTCATCTGCCTGTGGACCAGACAACATAAGCAACATTCACCTGAAACACCTAGGACCACAAGGCATACAAGCACTCACCAAAATATCAAACTACAGCTACTCACACAACATAATACTCAACATCTGGAAGCATGGCAATATCATCACTATCCCTAAACCCAACAAAGACCCCACGTTACCCTCCTCACATCGCCCCATCACACTCCTCTGCACCCCCTCTAAAGTCACTGAATGACTGATACTACAACTAGTCACACCTCACATTCCCATAGCCCAGTCACAACATGGCTTTAGGCCACTACATTCCACAAACACCCTTCTTACAGACCTTACACAGAGAGTTTTTGATGGCATGATTTCAGCTAGGCCACCACACAGAACACTCCTAGTCACACTAGACATTAGCAAAGCTTTTGATGCCATCCCCCGCCACAACCTCACAAACAAAATACTCAACACAAACATGCACAATAACACAAAAAGATGGCTGGCAAACTACTTGGCAGGCAGATGTGCACACGTAACATTTGCCGGTCAGTCTTCTAACATCAGAAACTTCACAAACGGCGTCCCCCAAGGATCTGTTTTGTCCCCTACACTCTTTATTCTATACATGCACGACGTACCCACACCCCACAGATACACATAGCTTCCTATGCAGATGATATAACACTTACATGTACACACCAAAACGCAAACACACCTGCACACATCACTCAACCTTACCTCAACACACTACACGAATGGTTCACCACAAACAGGCTCAAAATAGCCCTAGCCAAATCTACAGAGACTCTTCTCACAAACTGGACAGCAGAACACAGTCACATCCCACACCTCACCATAAACAACACTCCCCTACCACACACACACACAACCAAAATCCTTGGTGTAACATACAATACATCAATGTCATTTAAACAACACATCACAAACATTAAAAATAAAATAACACCAAGACTCAATGCTCTGAGGTCACTTGTCCATACAACATTCGGACACAACAAAGAAACAACCACCACAGTATACAAACAATACATACGTTCAGTGATGAATTATGCAAGCCCTGCCTGGGCTTCTAACCTCACCAAAACACACTACAACACTCTACAGAACAAGGCCCTAAAAACAATCACAGGCTGCACAGCTACTACACCCACAGACCACCTACATCAAGAAACCAAAGTCCTCAAAGTCAAGGATCACCTAGACATGAGAGGCACCCAGTTTCTTGCTGCAGCCTCCACAAACCCACAACATCCATTACAGTACATGGCAGCACATCCACCCACACCAAGGAACATCAAAACAACACCCAGCACACGATACCATACACAAATACTGTCATCTCTTCCCCCTCACTCACCTCAGACCAGCTTCCAGAAGCATATCCACACTCAGATCACTCGCCGCTCCATTCAGTCACTTAAAGACAACACACAGCTGCATGCACGGCCTCCTGACATCCACCCTTCTGAATCTCATCTTCATCGTGAGGACAGGGTCCACCTGGCCAGGCTGAGATGTGGGCACCATCCAGCCCTCTTCAGCTACCAGAAGAGGCTGGATGACTCCGTCGCTGATGCCTGTCCAGGATGCAACACAGCACCCCATACTATTAAGCACATTATAGAAGACTGCATTGCACACAATCACCTACGCCAACAACACAACATACACTCTTTGAGAGCTCTGTGGGAAAGCCCGGTCTCGGCCATGGCCTTCCTAAGGGACTCGGGGCTGTTCAGCCAGACTGCCTAGGGAACAACTACTACTACTACTACTACTACTACAAGGAGTGGCTAGTTAGAGTGGTTATGGCCATGTTTGGGGGTGCTTGCACCCTGGTGAGAGTGAAAGGAGATTTGAGTGATGAGTTTTCTGTGAATGGTGGTGTGTATCAGGGGTCAGTTTTGAGCCCCTTGTTGTTTATCATGGTGCTGACACCCTTTCACTTGACTTCAGAAATGGACTCCCATGAGAGATGTTGTATGCCGATTATTTGGTGCAGACTGCAGAGAATGAGAGGGAGGTGGAGGAAAGATTTAGGAAGTGGAGAGACAGAACGGGGTAAATGGGCCAGAGAGTGCATACCTCTGCCAATGCCATTATAAAGGATCTGGATCCAGATCCACCCCCAAATTTAATCAATTCTTTCTTAGTCCATGGTCCACCTTTCCACAATATTTCACTGAAATTCACTGAGACCTTTTTGGAGATATTGTGTGGGATACTCCAGATCCAGATCTGGATCCAACCCAATCTGGATCCAACCCAAAATTTAATAATTTCTTCCTTGGCCCATGGCACGCCCTTCCACAAAATTTCATAAAAAATCTGATCATAACTTTTTGAGTAATCATGCTAACAGACAGACAGAGAAACAAACAGACAAGCAAAGAAACAAACAAACAACCACAGGCAAAAACATAACCTCTTTGGCAGAGGTAACAAATGTGATGGTATCTAGGGCTGGTGGCAGTACCATCAAAGAAGAGGGAGAGTGGCCATGTGCAGTCTGCCACAAGGGCGTGGCAAGTAATTCCATCTTGTTCAGTGTTTGTGATAAGTGGGTGCATAAGAGATGTAGTGGTATTAGAGAGACTGCAATATAATGCTGATTTCACGTGTGCAGCGTGTTGGGGAGAGCATGTAGAGATTATCACGTGTATTAGGACTGATCCTGCTGGTGAGTCTCTTGAGTGTGTGGAAGAGGTCTGCCACTTAAGAGAAATGTTATGTGCTGGAGGTGTGACTGGAGCTAGCTCTGTGGCTGAATGTGGAGTGGGTGTACGAAGTTCAGGAAGTGGTTGGTTCTACTGACAATGAAAGGACTCTCCCTCCGTGCTAAGGGATCTTTGTATGTGGCATGTGTTATGAGTGTAATACTGTATAGCAGTGAGACCTGGGCAGTAAAGGAAAAGGATATTTGTAGGCATACAGAGGTAACAATGATTAGGTGGATGTGCAGTGTGTCCTTGAATGTGAGGCCAGGGGGGGCTAGGTTTACAATGGAAGAGCTAAGAGGAAGGATGGGACTGGAGTGTATTAGTGTTGTGATGAGGAAAGGTAGATTGAGATGGTTTGGGCATGTGGAGAGGATGGGAGATGACAACTGGTTCCAGAAAGTGAGATGTGTTAACACTTGGGGTAGGGGTGCATGAGGAAGACTGAAAAAGACCTGGAACAAGGTCACAGAGTGTGACCTAAAGGATAAGGGACTTAACAGGGAGGCTGCCTGAGATCGAGCAGCATGAAGAGTTGCCACTAGATGACCAAGGCTGACACGCAAGGATGTTGGAGTCTTTATAAATGAAATGAAACAAAACAAAATAATGTGAATTATAACCGAATTATAAAGAAGCTCTTATTCAATCATTACGCATACCAGTCATATCCTGTGCTACAATGGTGGAGTCTGCAGTTGTGGAATGACAGTTTTTGTTTATGCATATGGCCATAAGTTATAAAGATTGGTGGGAATATCCTAAAGATTACTTAATTTGTATGATAAAGAAGTGTTTCAGGGACTGACATCCTGAAGATTATATAATTTGTAAGATAAAGACGTGTTCCAGGGATCAAATGTTAATACAGTGTTACAAGTTATATCTTTCATAAAATACACATTTAACTTACTGAACCAAATGACATCATTTGCTCTCCAATTTTCCCACCAAAGTTTCATTTCCCATTCCTTTCTTCTTTGAGGATCTCTGGGAAATCTGTGCAGCATTTTCCCTTATCCAGATTGGGCACAGCATCCCCAGCTAATATGGCAAAACATTTATGAAGAAATCCAATTAACTGCAGTTAAAAGCAAAAAGTGTGAGAGTCATTCAATTTCCCGCCCCAGCTGCCTGCACCACTGCAAAGCAACATGGCGCCTGTGGGTCATGTGACCCAGGCATGCTGGAACAAAGTTGTTGCAACTCTCTCAACAGAAGATGCTGATCATACTGTTTACTGAGGCTTGTAAATAAACTGGCTGTTAGGTTTGGCTGCAAACTTAACCTTAGTATTACCATAACCTTTTCATTACACTGATATATTTATTTTTCAGCCAATCATAAGTTACGTTATTCAAGTAAGGAAGGAACGAGATTTATGAACAGGGTTAATGAAGGCCATATCTTTCATCTCTCGCTCAAAAGTCTCTTTGAATGTGAATAAAGTTATCTGTTGATAATAAGAATAAAATGAAGAGTACTGGTTTGCCATATTCATGATGGGATTAAATAGGGACACCACAATTCAAAATTAGATCATAATTAAGTTAATACAATACTGATAATACAGTACTACAGAAAGACAATAATTTACATAGTGATTTGGATTTGTGCAATGTCTAAGTCTCATAAATTCATGCAACTTTTCCTAGTACCACTTCCATCACAAGTGCATAATAAAAAAAATACAGTATACTGTATATATATTTCGCAGCAGGAAGATAGCATTATCAACATCCTAATGTCCTTTCCCACCTGAGGCTAGGGTAGCATTCACAAAGCAAAGATGGAAATTGATAGAAAAAAAACTAACTAGGAGGCCAGTGAAATGGGCAAGACACTCATTCACCTACCATTTGAGCTTCCAGAATCATGACTCCACCACACAGACATGATCATCCACACATCTCTTTCTCGGTATACTGTACCTTTCTTTACAGATGTGCTTCATATTACTTACCATGTCAGACTGAAAAGATCCTTGTCCAGCAAGTTCACAGCGATTGCAGTCATCCCACATATATCATGGCTGGTAGGGAATGGACAAACTCACGAACAGCAAAAACCTGTGAATAATGAAAATTCAATTAAAAAGGTCCACACAGCCACAATTTTAACACTGTTATGATGGCCTAAAAACCCCTGGTAGTGGCCAAAAACAATGCCAGGAAATAGCATTTACATGCTTGACATGTAGTTTTAGATTATTTTACAATGAATTCTTTATATCATCTCAAAGTACACCTGAAACTATTGTATTTTCTGTTGACTTAGCCTACCCGTTTGTGAATAACCAATATCAGGACTTAGCCTACCTGTTTGTGAATAACCAATATCAGCTAAGTTGAAACTGTAATAAACGAGGGATAACTGTATGAGTATCTGAGGCATCCGGTGGCTGTCTCCAAAGTTAAACAGCCTCAAGCAGGCCTAAGTACCATGAGGCAAAGTCAAGTTGGGTTGTATTGATGCTCTGGTTAGAACTGTGCTGATGCCCTGATTAGGACTGTGCTGATGCCCTGATTAGGACTGTAAAGATATCCTGGTTAGGACTGTACTAATGTCCTGGTTAGGACAGTAAAGACATCCTGCTTAGGACTATAAAGATGCCCTGCTTAGGACTGTAAAGATGTCCTGGTTAGGACTGTAAAGATGTCCTGGTTAGGACAGTAAAGATGCCCTGCTTAGGACAGTAAAGATGCCCTGCTTAGGACTGTGAGGATGCCCCACTTATGACTGTAAAGATACAGTACTCTGGTTATGGCTGTAAAGATAACCTGGTTAGGAAGGTTAACACTATTCCAGGCCAGCCTTGTGTAACTTTTCTACTCCATTCCCGGACTGGGAGTGAGTTTCCAACGAAGTGAGGATTTGTTGCCTGTGTTCACCAAATTGTTGTGCCATGTATTTGAGCCAAGAAAAATTGCTCCAACAAATGACACACCGGTGTGTCATCGGCCCAGAATCAGTTGGCCAACAAATGATGCGTCGGTGCGTCATCGGCCAGGAATAGTGTTAAGATACCCCCACTTATGACTGTACTGTAAGGATGCCCCAGGTAGGCCTGTAAAGATACCCCAGTAAAGACTGTAATGATGCCCCAATTAGGACTGTAAAGATACCCCAGTAAAGACTGTAATGATGCCCCAGTTTGAACTGTAAGGATGCCCCAGTTAGGACTACGGATCTGCTTGTTAGGACCGTAAAGATACCCCAGTTAAGACTGTCAGGATGCCCTGGTTAGGACTGTTAAGATAGCATGGTTAAGACTATCTGGATGTCCCACTTATGACTGTAAGGATGCCCTTGTTAGGGCTTATTAAAAAAAAATAAATAAAATAAAAAAAATAAAAAATAAAAAATAAATAAAAAAATAAGGCCTGTTAGGATGCCCCAGTTGAGACTGTATGGATGCACTTGTTACGACTGTAAAGATACCCCAGTTAAGACCGTAAGGATGTTTAGTTTAGGGCTAAGGATGTCCAGGTCTTAGCTAAGGATGCCCCAGTTAGGACCATATGGATGTAGTGCCCATCACAGGTTAGGCTTATTTTCTTAGGTTCGGTTAGCAAGGAAGAATTGGCTTGAATTGACATTTTTCCATGGAAAGCTTTATTTGTGGTTGCCATGAAACTACAAAAGTAGTTACTTTATAATGAAGAGTTCTTTTGTTAGCACTCACTCTTAAAAAATTAGTTAAGGGAATACTAATCTGAGAAGGTTGAATGAAAGATAAATGTAGCAACAAGGAATAACTAGGTTAGGACATAACAATGCCTAGGTAAGGACTGAAGAATGCTAATTTTAGAACAATAGAATGTGGCTTTCTTGGATAAGTCAGGTCCCCTTATGTCTGGTTGGTGCAATATCCATTACTGACACCTTGAACAATGCCAGCGATATGACAATGGGATGCCAAGGATACGGCCAAAGAATGCCAATGACACAAACAAAGAATGCCAAGGACCAAAGAATGTCAAGGACAAGACCAAAAGGATGCCATCAATAGGATAGTAGAATGGTAAGGTTAGGACCAAAAGATGCCAAGGATAGGTTTGAATAATGGTAAGGCTAGGACCATAGGATACCAAGGACAGGACCAAAGAATGGTAAGGTTAGGACTAAAAGATGTCGAGGTCTGGACTTAATGGCACCCTACAATAGTTAGGAATGGAGCAAATTAAAATTAGGACTGAAGGCCAAGGCTACCAGAAAGTTGATTAGGCCCTGTTAGGCTTGGTTTGTATGGCATGGATTTCCACTGTTTTGAGTTTTTCTTCTTGGCAATGACCATGCCTCTTGGTCTGCCATTTCCCTATCTATTTATGTACCTAATGCCAGACACGTCAATCCCATAGGTGGTGGCCACAAAAAACTGTCCCCATGTTGCCCTGTCATTTAACTGCCCTCCTTCAACTCACACATCCCCTCTCTCATATATCTCTCCATTTCCATCCCTTCACCTCATCCTTGCTCTCCCCCATGTCATCTACCCTTGCCCCTCATTCTCATACACTCTCCAAGTCAGTCTTTTTTTTTCAACCCGACATTATCCCTGATTTTTAAAGTTTTCCCCACTCAGCCCCTTCGGTCAAATTAGGCATTTTTTCCCCTGCTATTATTGTGATTTTATTCTATATGTGGGAGACATCTTGAACTGAAGGGATTAAAAGGCCACATCACACTAGTGCCTTGTTTCTCCAGCAAAACTCATTCCAAGTGAAAGTACAGACTTGACCACACAATGCTGGGCCTTGTGCTTTGAATGGTCTAAGATGATGCTTCTCTTCCCCTGCTTTTTCCAGTACACTTCCCTGGATCCACAAGTGTCTACTAAAGCTCAAGGACTTGTATTCTCATCAGTTAAGGAAGCCCCTTAACACCTGTTCCATACTGATTTATTTTGGATATGAATGGATTCTTTTGTGTGTTATTTATGCTGAGTCTGGCAATACTGGAAGGATTTACATGACACAGAATAGGTCAGTAGAGTATTATAAACCAAACAAATTGCTTTGGCAAAGGAGTTAAGGAGCTTCCTCAACCGGCAAGAATACTGGCCAAGAGCATACTTATGTGAATGGCATTCTTTGCTGTCCCTGTCTTTGCAGGAGCTGCATTGCATGAACCAACTGGCCTATTTTTTCCCTCTTAGGCTATATTCTAACGTACAACTCCCTTTTAAACTTATCTATCTACTGTATCTATAGTCAGATGTCATAATCCCGTAAAGGGTGGTTGTTTGACTCGGAGTTAGTTGTTTTATGGGGAGGGACACTAACCCTCTACCAACCCACTTCTTGACATGTAGGGAATGCATAAAGGTTGGTTGCATGGTTACCACCCAGTGCTGTGTATGGTTGCCTGGCTTACAGGAAACCAGTAGGTCTGTCACTCAACATAAAGCCACCTGAAAAGGAATTAAGAGGAATAAAAAGCGACAGGAAAGATGGGAGAAACAGGAGGAGATGAGAGCAGACACAGAATAAGAATGATAAAGGTGAAGGAAGAAGTAGGCAACACTACATCAAGTGAGTGGATGATGGTTGCCACCACCTACCATTTTTTATGCTTATGACTGTTTTGTTTTGTTCTTAAAGGCTCTAACTTGCTTGCATGTGTTGGCCTTGGTCACCTAATGGCAGCTCTCCATGCTGCTTGATCTCTGGCAGATTCCCTGCTCAGTCCCTACCCCTGAGGTCACACTCAATGACCTTGTCCCAGGTCTTTTTCGGTCTACCTCTTGCAATCCTACCCCTAATGCAAACACTTCTCACTTTCTGCACCCAATTATCACCCCCCATCTTCTCCACATGCCCAAGCCATCTCAATCTACCTCTCCTCATCACAACACCAAGACATTCCAATCCCAACCTACCCCTCAACTCTCCCTAGCCCCCTCAGGCCTCGCACTCAAAGATGCACTGATCATCCACCTATTCGTTGTCAGTTCTGTACGTTTGAGCCTGCGAATATCCTCCTCCTTTACAATGTTATTTATATAGTAAAGGTAGCCCTGTTGTAGGACAGCCAACAAATGCAACAATTAAGATAACAAGTGGAACAATTAAAATAAAAAATACATACAGTAAATAAAATATAAACTATTTTACACTGCTGAGTGGAGCACTGAGCAGTTAAATTATAGTTAATTCAGGAAAGAAGCATACTGCTTCCCAATGTAAACTACCGGTACTGGTATGTCCCTAATTTCAGGGTCAGGAATCCCAACAGTTCCAGCCCAAGTCTGTCGAGCTTTATCTTGGCAAAACATGTGCTGAGTTGCAATCCTCAGCAAAATTACCCTTGTTTCCCAAGCAAACCTTATTCCAGGCACTAATGTCATAACTCCTTAATGAAGATCTAACACATCTAGAGCCAAGAATCTATCCAGAGCTAAATAAGTCTACATGGAGAAAACAAAAATAAGATACCCGGTACGTCACTGGATTCAAGAGATTACAATAGGGTTAAGGCTGCTGGATTAGGGTATGTGAGCTCTCTGCTATCTCATACATAACTAATATCAATAGCAAATTAACACTACAAAATTCTGAAAGCTTAACTAGAGATATATGGTTATAAGCATGAGCTGGAAATTATCATTCGCCACATTTCCCTGCTTTTTAAAATTCCAATACCGAACTTAGCTTGATTTTTTTTTTTCTTTATGAAGTGCTTCTCGTTTAAAATGCCTATTACCATCAATGCCTTCACTTTCTTTGTGGGGCTTAAGACTTTCAGTGTAAAAAATACTATAATACCGGTAATAGTTAATCAAAATGTGAGTAGTTTCCAACAGATACTAATGTAAATCACTCTTACATGATAGAAGAAAAAAAAAATTTGTTTCATATCTAACATGAAATGTGTTTGATTCTATATATTCAACCTAATACTGTACTAGCCTCCTACATTACAGCTCATTCACCTCAACTTGGGTCCAGGTTTTTGTCCTTTTGGAACTGTGCTAGGTGGTGGCGACCATCATCCACTCACTTGATGTAGTGCTGCCTACTTCTTCCTTAGCCTTTATCATTCTTTTTCTGTGCCTGCCCTCCTCTCTTCCTATTTCTCCGATCTTTCCTGTCACTTCTTATGGCTTTTTCCTTTACAGGTGGCTTTACATTGTGTGACAAGCCAAATGGTTTCCTGTAAGCCAAGAAACCATTTACAGTGCTGGGTGGTAACCAAATAACCAAATCATACATGCTCCCTACATGTCAACAAGTGGGTTGGTGGAGGGTTAGTGCCCCTCTCCGTAAAACAAATAACTCAACGTCAAATGGCCACCTCTTACGGGATTATAGCATCTGGCAATAGATAGATAGCACAGAGTTCATTGGCAGAAAATTGCAATGTTATGGACCTACATCATTTCACTGGACTTCTTTGTCCCAGCACCATATTCTGCTGTTCAGATGGCGTTACAACTCAGCACTGAAGATGGAAGAATGATTATTTTGGGCCAAGCTGGAGTTCAAAGTGTATAACTATTTTAATGACATTAACGATTGAGAATTTCGAGACACAACTATGAAGACAACTTCAACGTCAACACTTTAGTTTCCATCACTAAGTATGCCGGCAGAATATATAAAACTCATGGATGCTATATGAATGACAGGCAAAGGAAAACCTAAATTCGACCCAAAAAATACGAGGAAAAACAATTCTCTTCATACTTTATCTACATCTATTCAGATGTCATGATATTCGAATTACAGATAAACATAATTTGGCTACTGACACTCACATGCAAGTACGCTGCCCGTCATGATTAATTTGAAAATACAAGACTGGAGTAAGAATTTTTGCCTTCCCGACACCAGTGTTTACGTTTACGCCTCGTCCCATGGTCTGACCCGGCAGCCCGGCGGCCTTGGCTTCGGCTCAGCTAATTGTTTATATTTTGTCTGTCGCACCAACTTGGTCTATGCTACAGTTTCTGCTGCACAGGGATAATACCTTGCTCCAGAGCTAAAATTTTCGTCAGCAATGGATAAAGCTTTTCGTTTAATTTTGCTTCTTTACATTATTACCCGTTTGTTGTATGTATACTCCGTATACCTTTACAACAAAAATTTCAGTCAATCTTTGGTTTTTACCAAGTATCTTTGAAGACTGAAATTCATCATCATTCTTTAGCTATCCAATGCAAAATGAAAAGAATGCCCTTTTCAAGGCAGGTGATAAAGCGTTGACAATGCAGGTGGTGCAAGACAGATAATTAGGTACTGACGAGGCAAGTGGTGTTGGGCAGGTGATAGGGTACTGGCAAGGCAGGTGATACGACACTGGCAAGGCAGGTGATAGGGTAATGACAAGGCAGGTGATAAGGTATTGACAAGGCAGATGATAAGGTACTGGCAAGGCAGGTGATAAGATATTGACAAAGCAGGTGATAAGGTACTGGCAAGGCAGGTGATAAGATATTGAAAAGGCAGATGATAAGTGCAATACCAGCACCGGGAAGACCAGCACCAAGGGGGGACCACAGAGAGGCGCGGGAAGGGCCCGAGCCAAGTGGACATACGTCCCCTACTACCAGACGCCCCTCTTCCCCTGAACGGAGCCCACGGGAAGTACGCCACCCCGCTGCACTACTCTTGCGCCAGGCCAGCTCTCGCCAGGATCGGGGTGAGACTTGTATCTCAACAGTCCCAGGTAGAACTGCGACGACGGCCACCGTCTGCATCGGGGAGGAGACGGCCACTGTATGCTTCTCACCTACCACCCCCTGCAGAACCACGGCGGCACCTTCAGTGCCTGTCGGGGAGGGAACAGCCACTGTCCAACCCTCACCTGCAGCCTCCGCTGGGAGCAGAACTGCAGCGACAGCCACTATCTGCGCTGGGGAGAGAACGGCCACCGTCTGCCTCTCATCTGCTGTCCCAGGGCAAGGCAGGGCCACAACAAAGGCCACCGTCCACACCGGGGAGAGAACGGCCACCATCAGACTCTCACCTGCCGTCCCCACAGGCACAAGCACAACTGCAGCGGCACCTTCAGTGCCTGTTGGGGAGGGAACGGCCACCATCCGACCCTCATCTGCCGCCTCTACAGGGAGCAGGACTGTGGCAACAGCCACCGTCCACGCCAGCATGAGAACAGCCACCATCCGACTCTCACCTGCTGTTCCAGGGTCAAGTGGAACTGCAGTGGCATCCCCTGTGCCCGATGGGGAGGGACCAGCCACTGTCTGTCCCTCATCTGCTACCTCTGTGACACCCCTCAAGGGTAACGGCCCTTGCACACCTCACTCCGCCAAAGGTCGAGTACGACACCCCTCTCGCTCTCCCCACAGAGTCAGCCCCCTAGCGGAGTTGCAGCTGGAGAGGATCTGTAGCAGCCCCATAGTGAGTCTGGGGATACGCTTGCTGCAGCCAGTGCCCCTGCGTCGACCCTTGCTGTTGGATTCCCAGAGGAAGAGACGCCACAGGCAGCCCCTGACGCCCTCTCGACCCGAGCAAGGCCACAGCCCCCAGCCACCCAGGGGTGTTCCCAGGTCTCCAGGACAAGACCCTTCCAGCCCCACCGACGAGCAACCTTCCTCCAGGAGCAGGTGCAGGCAAGCGCGCCTGTTCGTCCCATTCGGCCCCAGTCCCGAGGGCCGACCTACCCACCGAGGCCCCATCAGGGAAAGGCCTCTCTCTACACCACCCAGCAGCCCACCTCGAACGACCCGGCCCCTGATGGTAGTCCTGTGTCTCCTGCGAGAGAGCACACCTGACAGGACCCCTCCTACATCTGGAAGACACCTGTAGCTGCCTAGTCACTGATAGCTCCACCTGGGTTGTGTGTGTCTCTGATGGTGTATTTGACCTGTACAGTGTATTGTGTCTGGCACTGTAACTCTTTGTGGCAATATATGTGTAAGGTTGACCCGAATTTTTATGCCCTGTTCCTCTAGTTGCAAGCTCTAGACCCGGTCTTGGAGGGAACCCCAGACCAGTCGCTCATGCACAGAGAGCAAGGTGTTGAGCTCTGAACACGTAACATAACAATATTGACAAGGCAGGTGTTAAGGTATTGACAAGGCAGGTGATAAAGTATTGGCAGGGCAGGTGATAAGGTACTGGCAAGGCAGGTGATAAGGTACTGGCAAGGCAGGTGATAAGGTACTGGCAGGGCAGGTGATAAGGTACTGGCAAGGCAGGTGATAAGGTACTGGCAAGGCAAGTGTAAGGTATTGACAAGACAGGTGTTAAGGTACTGGCAAGGCAGGTAATAGGGTACTGGCAAGGCAGGTGATAAAGCACCAGTCATCATCACCACAGTGATGACACCACCATCATCAGTCCTCACCACCATCTCTATCACCATAGTCATCACTATCATTAATGTATCACCATAGTCATCACCACCATTAGTCACCATAGTCCTCACCAGTTACCACCACCATAGTCATCACCATTATCATTAGTCCTCATTACCATTACCATTGTCACCAGCCACCATTAGCATCATCATCATCACCACCACCACCATCACCAGTCCTCACTACCACTACCATCATTAACCAGTCACCATTACCATCACAATACAGTAGTCATCACCATTACCATCATCAGAACAGTGAACATCACCATCATCATAATCATCAACACTATCACCACAATCCACACTATCATCAACTTTATCATCATCACCACCATCACCCACAATATCATGATTATTATTACAAACCATCCCCACCATCACTATCATCATAACTATCACCATCAAAATCACCATCATTACTACCATCTCCATCAGTACTGTCACCACTACCATCACCATGATTAGTACTATCATCATCATCACTGCCATCACCAGTCCTCACCATCATCCCCATCGGCATCATCATCATCAAGGAACACTTATAAACATGTGTGATAGTGAAACAGCCACTTTATAAAATTATTTACTTTCCCACATTGAGTCAATTTCACATAATATCATCTGACACATCAATATTTGTCTAATTACAATATAGAAAAAGATGCCAGAAATGGAAAGGCAATATGAAGCCAAAATTATCAGTTTACAAGACTACACAGTATCTTTTTCCTTGTAGTTTATTTTGCATAATAAACAGTCATATATTCCTGTATTTTATGGATGACATTTTGGTACAGGAGGAGGGGGAGACCAAGGATGAGATGAAGGATGGAGCAGCTAGATATACTCGTATGAGTGAGGGTGTGTGTGCTGAAGGGTAGGCAGTTAATACGAACAGAATGACAAGGAGGTAACTTATTTATGATCACTCCTTGTCGGATTATGGTGTCTGGCAATAGACTGACAGATAGACATATAGATAGATGGATAAACAGATAGGATGATTTACTGTACATATAATATACAAGAAGTTATTAATGGGGTACCTGTATATGGAGAAACATACTGGAAGGGGTACAGTACAGTACAGTATTAGCAAGCTTCCTCAACTGAATAGAGTATGACCTTAACTCCTTCAGTTCAGTGACATTCTGGGTGGTCCAAATATAACGCTCTTCCTCTACTCCACCAAGCGATTTCTCGTGTGTTGCAGGGACAGCTCAGTCAACGTTATTAATGCCTCTCCTGCATCATTTGTTAACTTCCTACACTCACAACCAAGTGTTCTATGTCTGCCTTCCTTTATTCCTATTTTTCCCATCCTTCCTCTCACTGCTCTCACTTTTATTACTCTTTCTATTTCATTTGGCTCAACACTGAGTAAAATGCCTAGATTTCTTGTGACCCAGGAAACCATTTACAAAGCTGGATGGTAACCTTATAACCAAATCACGAATTGAAATACATCCTACTTCAGTGTACCTATTAATCAAGTGGAGATATGCAAACACAACGTCCATCTGGGAACCCATCCTCCAGACTTTTCCTGTTGTCTGCTGCCAAGGAACATCAGTTCACTGCAAGGGCGGCTGTTTGCCTTCAGTTGATGGGTCTGCTCTGCCAGATAGCTTGAGGCAGCTGCACAACTGCCACATCCATGCTCTCAGCAGCAGACTGAGCTATTCCAGCAACATACACGATACCCCCAGGTAAGTTTCTAGTGCAGTGCTAGTAATGGACCACCCTGTGTTATTATTTTCTCCAGACATGTTATTCATCATCAGACAGACTTTCTCAAATGGAGAGGTAGCTAAGACAGAGCTTTCAAATACCCTTCAATACAATAAGTATCCCACAAGCTGCATTAAATCATCTGGGTGAAGCAAGAATAAAACAGAATACATCACCTAACTAAAGATGAATAAATAACACACTGTCTGATTGAAGGTGAATAAGTTGAGTGAAACACACTGTCTGACTGAACGTGAATAAGTTGAATAAACCACATTGTCTAACAAAAGGTGAATAAGCTGAATAAAAGACATCCCTGACTGAAGGTGAATAAGTTGAATAAAAGACATCCCCTGGCTGAAAAACAATTAGATGAATAAAATACATCACCTGACTATGGATGAGTAAGTTGAATAAAACACCTCGCCTGACTGATATGACTGAGTTGCCCACCTCAAAGTTTATTAGCCTCTCAGTGACTGACAACATGCCTGGCAATCTCCTGTTTGGTTCTAAACAGTTTACCACACTCATCACACTTAAATTTCTTCACCCCAGAATGGACTGTTGAATGATTAGCAAGGTCCGATTTCTGGGCAAATGACCTTCCACATTCATCACACTTAAAGTTTTTCACTCCTGAATGGATGAGTAGATGCTTCGTGAGGTTTGACTTTTCGCCAAACAACTTCCCACACTCATCACATTTGAAGTTCCTAACACCCGAATGGACTAGCAAGTGTCGTGTTAGGGCACTTTTCTGGGTGAACAATTTTCCACATTCATCACATTTAAAGTTTTTAACACCAGAATGAAGCAGCAAATGCTGGGTTAGGTTGTACTTGCATGCAAACTTTCTACTACACTCCAAACATTCATGCTCCTTAACTCCAGAGTGATGTTTCATATGATACCTCAGTCCACTCATTCTTGTAAATTGTTTTCCACATTTATCACACTTAAACTTCTTCACTCCAGCATGACTTATTGTATGTTGGGCGAGGTGGGCTTTCTGACTGAACAACCTTCCACAGTCATCACATTTAAACCTCTTCACACCTAAATGATTCTGTACATGTTTGGTGAGGCTTGACTTGTCGTAAAATTTCTTACCGCACTTTTCACAATTATAGTTCTTCACTCCGGAATGGATCAGTGAGTGGCGGGTAAGCATGTTTTTATGACCAAACAGCTTACCACATTCTCCACACTTGAATTTCTTCACTCCTGAATGATTTATTAAATGCTTCCTGAGGCCTGATTTACTGGAATACTGTTTATCACACTCACTGCAGTTAAATCTCTTTATTTGTGGAAGAACTGGCAACTCTCGAGAGATGTCTTGTTGTAGATGTATCAGTGTATCACATTCTGCACAAACATGCTCTTGATTCTCAACTGCAGGTTTATCACGATAATTTCTCCCTTGCCATATAAACAATTTGCCACAATGAATACATTTCACCTTCTTCACTCTCAAATGTATTGCTAAATGTCGAGTAAGGTGGCTCTTCTGACTAAATAGCTTACCACACTCCTTGCACTTGAATGTCTTTACTTCTGAATGAATTTGTAAGTGGTGGGTAAGTTGGCTACGATAAGGAAATAGTTTACCATCATCTAAACACCTGAAATTTTTAACCTTTCCTTCCAGTGGATTCACTGGTGAGTGAATGAATGTGTGGCCCATTTCACTGGGCATGCTATTGATTAGTTCTCGTTCTATCTCATTTTCTTTTTTCTTCCTTTCTGGACTCTGCCCCATCCCATCATTAAGCATAAAAGAAAGGTTAGGATGATCATGATGATCTGTAAATGCAACTGTTTCAAGGCTACTCTCACTGTTTTTGCAGCATGTCTCTTCACTCTCCTCAAACTCCACCTTCACAATTGTTTCTTCCTTAACCTTCTCCATGACTGCACCTTCAGTCCTTTTAACCTCTTGAATCCAGTTGTCTTCTTTTTTTATACATAGCCATACTTGCTACGGTACTTCAAGCCTATTTTATTCAATCGCAGGGAATATAGTACTGAAAAAGCTGATCGTCTATAAACAAATGATCCAATTCAAAACGTCTGCCCCAAGCTGAACGAAACCGACTGGAAGTAGCAAGAATTACATAAAATATGACCACCGGATTCATTTGATAAACTTTTTCAATATTATGAGGTTTTTCTTATGGTTAATAAAATCACTGTGAGGTATGGTTCATTCACCTTATCATGGCCTAGATTTTCATCCTTTTGTAGCTTATTTCACACAGCTCAGTGTCAGAAAAAGACAATGCTATGGCTCTGTATATTTTCCATTGCACTTCTTTGTGATAAAATATTCTTGCACTAAACTATTGTTACAACACAGCATTCAAGACGTATATGTGGCAATTTTTTGCCACAGTGAAAAGAATACACCAAGATTTCAGTACTGTATACCACACTTCATCTAAGTTTCATATGAGTCTTCATTACAACTTCACATTCTTAAGTCACTGATCACTTGGATTTTTCTCAGCCAAACAAAATCTTCTGTTAGTCTATAAACTATTCCTATAGTCATTTCACTTTAACTTGACTCATTTTTTCATCTTTTTGTAGTTTATTTTGTGTACTCATGTGACAGACAAAGACAATGCTGTGGCTCTACATCCTTTACATACCAACTCTTCATGACTGACATTATAATAGCATTAATCTCTTGTTATAATTCTGGATTCAATATGGAAAGATGGCAATTTTTGCCAATTTATAGTAAAAAGAGAACTGGTATACCAACAGCAGACAAATGGATTACTGGAAACAGTATGCCAAAGCCTCTGACTGCTAGGATTTCTCTCAACTGAACAAAATAATCTGGACAAAACAGACTGGCGTTAGCCTAAATCCTAACCCTTCATTACGTGGGAAAACATACCTGGATAATGATAATAATGATGATTATGGTGGTCAGCTTAAATATAGCTTCTAGAAATAAGAATAGCAGACAAAATGGTTAATTAAGCTTTTGACTGGTGAGCTGACAAATCCTTGCCTGTCAGAGACATCCCTCTGACTCTACCTGTGAATAACTTCAAAATACAGTACAGCACAACTAAAATTATCTACCAGTAAACATCTTCCACATGCTGTATACAGTACAACTGAATTTATCTATCCATAAATAACTTCCAAATACACAACTGAGAAAACTGCTACACAGTACAGTATCTTCATGCAACCTTTTAGGTGTACACACAGGTGTAACTCCTGTAATTTCTTAGACTTAGGAATGTTAATTTCTTTGGTATGAGAAGTCTCCCTCAGATAAATAAGCTAATTTCATCCACAGCAAAGTTTTTAAGTTTTACTGATTCTTAGAAATTAAAGTATGATACAGTAAGTTTTACACATTTAGGTATATCAGTTCTTCCTAGGCTTATCAATAATGATTAACCCCTTCATTCTTAGTGTAGTTATTTATTCTTACTACTTCAAGATAGCTTTGTTTACCTTTGGAAGAGACTTTACAAATTGAAGAAGTTACACACAGCTTTCATTCAACTCTTTGGCTACTTAGGCCCTTCCAAAGTTGAATAAAATCATCTACAGTCATGCAAGATCTGATTTAACAGAGAAATATGACATCAGAGTGAAGGTGTTGGGTACAATGTGCACATACTCAACAGGTACAACTTGCAACCTACTTCTTTGGCTTTGAATTTTTAGTGCAGGACACATTCACATAACTGCATCAAACATTCTTTTTGTCAACAATAGAATGTGTGACTTTCCTCTTGTCTATGGAAAGTTACTTATTACTCAGGCACCCGCATAGTAACCACACCAATACTGCTCAATTGGGCATCTGCACACAAATTTGACTGATGTATGTCATACATGTCATATTCTGGGGAACTATGACTTGGTAAAAACTGATCATCTCCCTTAATGACCAATGTGCAGCCAACAGGTTTTACTCCCAAGACTCCTCCTCTTTCTTCTTCTGCATCAGGGATTTCAGTTGTGGACCTGGAATAAGAGGTACCATTAGACCAGCACCTGTCTGAACCTGACAACACTTTAGGGCAATCTGTGCATACTGAGCTGCAAGGAGGCCCAGCACATAATTATAAGTACATTTGGGTCAGGACACAACCATTACCTTACACCGAGGATGACACAGTCCACATCACTTCCTGTCATTCACTGATTAGGTTGCTTTGTACATAACCCAGTGCTCGAGAGGGACACCTTCATGTGGTCTACCTACTGATCTATAGCCAGACACCATACTCTCATAAGGGGAGGCCGTTTGTCTGTGAGTTAGTTGTTTTACGGGAAGGGGCACTAATCCCCCCACCAACCCACTTGTTGACATGCATGGAACACGTGTGGGTTGCTTAGCCTATATGGTTACCACCCAGCATTGTGACTGGTTTCCTGGCTTACAGGAAACCATTAAGCTTGTCACTCGATGTAAGCTATCTGAAAAGGAAAGACAAGTACCGGTAATAAAAGGTGATGGCAAAGATGAGGGAAATGGGAAGAAAGGAGGGCAGACACACAAAAAGGATGATAAAGGTGAAGGAGGACGTAGGCAACACTACACAGAGTGAGTATGGTGGTACCAATTTAACTGGATGGCTTCATTGCCCAATTATACAGATGTCCCTCGTTTCCTCCCAATCCCTCCCAAAAGAGATTGGTGGACAGTAAAAAGGAGACAGCTTCATCCTGCAGTCCACAAGGTCCACATTTCAGATGAACTCAGCAACAACAACAACAATAACTACTATAAAGCATCTACTGTCTTACTGCTCTCTTGCCACAACACAAAACACACCAATATAGTATAGAATAAAGATGGCATACACTGTACCTTACACTGTGGCTGAAGCAGAGTCTGTCACATTACCTTCTCTCATAAACTGATTACACTGCCTTGTAGGGTATGTAGTGCACCTGCTGTCACGGTGCTCTCATACCACACACCAAAAACACAATACATACCTATACAGCACAGCACCAAGTGGACAGACATATCCCTTACACAGTGGGTGAAGCAGAATCCACATCACCTCCTCTCATCTACTGATTATGCTGCCTTGTTTGTAATATTCCTGCTGTCCTGCTGCTCTCTTACCACTTACCTTCGAAACACACATATACCGGTACAGATCCATTATTCAGTGGATATATACCAATTTACACAGAATGGCTCCAACTGCCGAAAGTACCCCATATATGCAGGACACAACATACTGTACTAGTCTGGGAAGAAGCCAAAACATGTCTGAAGAGAATGGTTCAAAATACATAGAACTGACAGAGGGCAAAAAACACATAGATCTCTCACATTTTCCTTTGTGAAACTCTTCATGAGACACATCATCATCATCATCCAAACCTTTCCCATTCCAAAGCGGGATGGGAAGGGAAGTCTGGATGATGATGATGATGATGATGAGTCTCAACTATTATCATAGAGCAAAGACTTTACTTTCTGTGAATACTGCACACAGCAGGCCCTCATTATTCTGAGAGTAGACTAGGACCTCCCTATATCCAGAATGTGCAGCAAAATATCACAACATTTTCCATACAACAGGTACCGGTATTGTGGGAAATGACACATAAGCTTTCTAGGAAGCAATGTAGCTTCAATAGTATTTTTTTGGAGTTACTTTACCGAGGACTTCAGAGCAAAATAGAACATCAACTTGGTTATCTGAATTTCAGTTTGTCATAATTGATTTTACTGATCTACTACAAAACTCACCACCATATTGCAAGAACACCCCTGTTCATATAGTACAATAACATCTATCCTCAAAGTGACAGCTCTAGCATGCAATCAATAAGGACAGTGGGTACTGGCAAGGAACTGGTGATATTTGAAGGTGTATGACAAAGGAACAGGGCTCTTGTTTGGTGAGCCACAGCTCGCAAATGCGAGTACTTTTTCCCTTTGGCGAACAAATTTTACATGCAAGTCGCCTTTCAGCAAGGAGAAAATAAATCCACTTCAAAACCCAGTAAACTACAGAATAAATCTCACTTAAATGAGCAAAAAAGCATGTTGTGATTGATTAATGTCTTTCCTTGTCGCCACTGTGAATGCTTAAAACCTCACTATATAATTCTAATCATCACAACGTGTGAATAAATACAATAAAACCTCGATATAACGGACTTCAATAGAGCGGAATTCGTTTTATCGGACTCGAAGAGCTACCGAACTAAATTCCTTTATATCAGAAAATGTCCAATAAAGCCAGAAGCAGTCTGGACTGCCTGACCACTTCAGCTATGGTCACCACAATAAAGTACATAAAAGACATGTTTGTCAATGTACAGTACTGTATTATTATATATATTATACCATTTGATTAATGTAGTGAAGGTATACCACAGTACAGTACTGCAATAATAGTGAAAACAGTTAAAAACCGTTGGTGCCATCCGGACTAATGTCTGATATATTGGAAAAAGTCCGGATTAGCAGGGGGAAGTCCAGATGTCACTTTTATTGGAATTTCTTTTTTTTCGGAATGGCTTGGGTCCCAATTAGTCCGTTATAGTGAGGTCTTACTGTACTGTATATTTATTGCTCGTAAAATATTTTGGCTTGTAGTCAGTTTGGCTACTAAAAATTTATCTGGTTCATAAATCTGAAACCTGAGGAGCCAGATGACTCGCAACCATTGGCAATTAGCAAGAGCCCTGAGGAAGGCTGCTAGGCCACAGAGAATGGGCAGTCAAGTTGATGCCAAACACTGGGGGAAAAAATAAATTAAACACAAAAGACCAAGAAGGCAGAGGCAAATAATGTGAAAACATCTCTCAGCACTTTAACCCTTTGATGCCGGGTGATGTTCATAATTATAGCCTATGGCACTTACAAATGCTTGAATTCTGGTTGTGGCTTATGCTTAACATTAGTTCTTTTTTTCTTAACTTACAGAACAAACATCACAGAAGAAAGCTGACTTACAACTGAGCACTGTATTGATTCCTGTTATTATTTCTTTGTAACCTGGGCCCATATTTATCATTAACTGTGAATATTCACAAGAGGCCTTATGAATTCGAAAACCAGTGAACCATTCACAAATTTGTGAACGACCGTAAGAGCTATTTATTGAAGCGCTCCTAAAGCTGTGAACTCATCTCAGAGGTGTGGCATGTCTGCTTGTGGTGCAGGGGTCAAGGAGTTGGGAAGCATTAACAAGAGGCAAGTCAGTGAGGGTATAAGTATAAACACTGGCCCTCTGCATTTGCCAACTGAGTATTTTTTCACCAGGGAGAGGCTTCCTCAGTGGGTATTATGATGGAGAGTTGGGAAACGATACCGTTTATACAGGGAATGAATTGTACAGGTGACAGGCTTGGTGAAAAATGGGATAGCCAACTACATACGATGAAGTAACGCTGTCTACCCAGAAACGAACCTTGCTCTGCCCCTTCGGTATTTGGCATCAGGCAAAATGTGGCAGTGCAACAAAGACAATTTTTGGTTATCACAACCAACAATCAGACAACTGATCATGCCGACATTTGAAGCTCCAGTTACACCGGAAATAACAACAATATCGGTATTCATTTGTTTCCAAATTGATAATAGACAAAGAAAGCAGGCTCAACATTTGAGGGAAGGATGCAGGATATTCAAGGAAAGCAGGCAAAATATTCAAGGAAAGCAGGCAGAATATTCAGGGAAAGCGGGCAGAATATTAAAAGAAATCAAGCAGAATATTCAAGGGAAGCAGACAAAATAGGCAAGGAAAACAGGCAAAAATAACACAACTTAACTTTTGATTTTTAATCTGAAATATTTGTCTGGAAAGGAGACTGTGCATTTGTAACTCAGTTTAAGCATAGAGATGCACACAAAAACACCTGGTACAGTACTGGCTGATTATGTTCTTGGGTACAGAATGGTGCTTGACAGTGTCGTGGATATAAGAATGGTGCGAGGACAATCAGAAGGTCTGTCTTTCCATATGGCTGTGGTATGAAACATAAAGCTGTGGAGAATAAGACTGAGAGAGAGAGAGAGAGAGAGAGAGAGAGAGAGAGAGAGAGAGAGAGAAGGGGGCAGTCAAGGTAAAAAACTAATAGTGAAGAAACTAAGAAGCCAGCAAAGTGTCTGATGAATCTGTGGAGGAACTGGATGCAGAAAATAAATAGAATGATACAGAGTGGTGGGATAAAGAGGTTGAAAGGCAATGGAGGAAAGAGGGAGAAATGACAGGAGTGGATGCAGAAATGGGACTCAAATGAAAGAAGAGAGCACACTGACAGTAAAGCATTCGAAGAGACTAATACAAAGAAAAAAATAAATAGCAGATAAATGAGGATCTTGGAAGAAAAATTCTCTGTCCATCTACCTACGGTATTACCAGACGCCTTAATCTCGTAAGGGGTGGCCACAAACAAGTCACCTCCATGTCGCCCTGTCCCCCATTTCATAAGAAAAATTAAAATAAGAAGTTATTCTGGAAAGGAGTCTGAAAATGTCGAAGTGAAAGTGGAAAGAAATGTGAAAATGGAAGAATAGTAACAAGTGGAAATGAAGTAGGGAGCAGATGGAAAGAATATTTTGAAAGGCTGATGAATGGGAATGGTGAGCGTAGAGAGACTTTGATGGTATATACTGGTATGTAGAGAAGGAACTTACTCTGATTATCTCATTTTATCATTTTTATTTTTTCTGACACTGCTAGTAGACCCTAGCTCACCCAACCTTAGGGTTCACAATTGGCAGTGCGGATTTGATTGTTGTTTTCAGCTGGGGGGGGGGTGGAAGGAAAATTTGTAATGCTTTTTGGAGAAATTGCTATTATAACCACACATTTATTGAACTACTGATAACAATTTCTTCTTCTATTATGTAATGATGTCAATGAAAATCCCAGCACATTTTTACAAAAATAGCGATCACATTAATGATAACCTTAGCATTCCTACACCGATTGCAAGGTATGAGGTTTTCACTCTTGGGAGGCATTCACAAGACTATGACAAATAATTATTAGGAATGTTCTCACAGCAGTGAAATGTTTTGGAGCTTGGGAACAGACTCCTGTGAAAGGGGAAGGCCACTATGATAAACACAGCCCCAGGTGTTATGGACTTGTAAACATTCTCCAAAATGAGTAATTAAAAGTAACATAAAGGAAAGGGAGAGGTAGAAAGAGAGGAAGGCAAACAAAGTGACAGAAGAGAAATTGGGAAGAAACTGGCAGCACTACATTATGCGCGTGGATGGTGGTTGCCGCCACCTACCACCAGTGCCATGTAATCAGTGTAACAGAATGTTGTGCTAGTCACGAAGACGTGTTTTGGTAATGATGTCGTGCCGTAATTTTATTCTATTCTGCCACTGAACTATGGGAAATACGCTGAAAAAGGACGAAAACCTCCGCCTCGTTAAAATGAATGAAAAATAGTTTTCCTCAGTTATTACAAGGCTACGTACTAGCGCTAAAAGACAAGTAGTAATGATACAGTCATTCTCAGTTTATCACAGTCAACATATAATGAATCGATGTATATGAGCAGATATCTGCAAATCACTATAAACGTCATACAAATACATAATCAAGCGACTCCTACCTCGGTGGCATAAACGTCACCACACATCAGCTGTTCAATGTAAACACCAGAATCAGCGTTGCCACAGGTCGAAGGTTGCTAAACCCGCCAAAATCTGCCTGAAAAATAGCCCACAAGCTGCCGAGCCCCCGTATACACTCCAGTCCGATTATGATTCACCTTCAAACGTTGGTTGGCTCCAAGGACATCTGGTAAAGTAGGGAATTCAAGGTCTCACACACACACACACACACACACGCACACTGTTATGCTAGGTGTTTTTAGACAGCTTCTCGCACTAGAAACGCCTATGATGCGGCTGGGTCCTTTCTAGACCGGAGCTTAAATGTCAAGAGAGGCAGGGCACAAAAACTCAGGGCAACAACCGTACACGTATATTGACAAAATCTGAGCTTAGGAACAGGCAGACGTCACAAAACAGTAATCTACACAATTATAGGACATGTACTGAGATCACGGGTGGCAGTATCGCGCAGGATACTGTTTGGACAATAGTTCTGGGTCAAAGTGAACAGCACACTGTACAGTACTCGTGATGTTGGGCAGAGGGAATTAGTCACTGACACACTAGGGGAAATTCACACTGACACTAGGGTGCGTGGCTCGGTCTTAGGCCCTACTACACTGAGGTCACATTCACTGAGGTCACTTGCACATTCACTGAGGTCACTGTATTCACTACTCGGCTTTTCCTCACGTCACCGTTTTCACTGGGGGTCTACACTCAGGTCACTATATCACTGGCGGATCTTTTACTTAATTTCCCCTTTCAAATATTAACACACCGCCCTGTCTATGAGTCACTGTTTCACTGTCACTGCACTTGCAATGACACGGTCGGGATCGGAGTAGGGAGTAGGTGAGGGTAGAGGGCGGCGGGGAAGCTCACAGCCCGATTCCTGACGGGGGCTGAGCCTCGCCAGGGGCCTCTGTGACCCGCGGCCACGGGACCACTCGTAGGGGCGTCCTCTCTCTTCCGGGGCTGTGTGTGACGAAGGGCCCTGCACTGTCGGGGCTGGGAACTGGAGTGCGGCCCTCGGGACTGGGACCGAAGAGGTTCCTGAAGGGCTCACTCAGGCGCCTGACGGACGACGAGTGTCTCCTGCGTCTGGGTGGGGAGAGATCCCGCCCAAGGGTCCTGGGGGCGGCCTCGGAGTCCTGACAGCTGCGGTCTCCTGCAGTCGGGGACGCCATCAGGAGCTGGCTGCGGTGTCGGCCTCTGTTGGAGTCCGTCAGGTAGGGCCCCTCTGGAGCTGGCTGTACTGAGAGGAGCCCTGGGGATAGTACAGGGCCTCTCCAGTAGTCCTCGGGGCTGGGACCTTCCTCCTGCCTCGTACGCAGTGGACAGCAGGGTCATCTGCACCCCCGCCGGTCGGCAGGTCTGATGGCAGACCGCCCTCTCGTAGAGGAGTCACAGGGGGCGAGGGGCTTTGGCGCTCCTCCCTGGTGTGGATACCAGCAGTTGCTGGGTTCCCGTGGGCAACGAAATGAGGGCAGTTACCGGCCGTCCCTTTGTCATCAGCAAGGCTGTTGGCCGTCGCCAGGGCCCAACTCCCTGACGGAGGCACAGGCAAAGTGTGGCTACCAGCTGTCACTTGCCTGTCGGCACAACTACCGGCCGTCGCTGAGGCTCCATATAGAGGATGACATGCCGACGAGGAGCAGCTGCAGGCCGTTTCCTGCTGACAGGCACGGCTACCAGCTGTCGTCTGTGTTGTGTCCTCTGAGGCAACCACAGGAGGAGAGGGGACATACCCTTCTCTTCCCAGCGTGGCTACCAGCTGTCGCTGGTTCCTGTAGGGGGGAATAGCAGCACCTGATGGGGGAGTGGCTACTGGCCATCTCCTGCCGTGTGGCCCGGCTACAGGGTGTGGCCTTTTAGGGGTGCAGCTACCAGCCATCTCCTGAAGGGCAGAGCAGCTACCAGCCATCCCCTGAAGGCCTTCTGGGCGGCTACCGGCCATCTCCTGAAAGGCTGAGCAGCTACTGGCCATCTCACAAAGGGCGTGGCTGCTGGCTGTCGCTGGGGTGCTGCTTTGAGTTTAGGAAATAGCTCCACCCCGATGCCGTTGAGGGTCAGCCCACCCACAAGGTAGTCTCAGTTTTCTGCTATGGTGGCGGTGGGCAAGTTCTGGGTCATAGGGACGTGCAGCCCAGGCGGAATTACGTCCCTGTCACCTGGGGTCAGGCCGCACTCTGCCCCTCCATAGGCTCCTTGTGGGGGTGTTGTGGTGCCCTCGGTGACTATTCCTGGCATTTTACACACACACACACACACACACACACACACACACACACACACACACACACACACACACACACACACACACACACACACACACACACAGTGTGCTCAGTTAAGGATGCTGTCTGTGATAATTGGTGAAATACCAAGGGGAGACCACAGAGAGGCACGAAAAGAGACCAAACAAGATGGGCATACGTCCCCAACCACCACGCGCCCCTCTTCCCCTCAACGGAACTCTGAGAGGTACATCACCCTGCTGCATTACCCTCTGCCTGGACCAGTGCTCACCAAGATTGGGGCAGGATCTGTGCACCAAGAAACTCCCTAAGTTGGACTGCAATGAAGCCTACCATGCTCATTGGTGAAAGGACACCCACCGTGCTCCTTTCACCTACAGACCCAAGCAGGACTGCGATGACGCCCACCATGCTCGTCGGGGAGGGAACATCCACCATGCTTCCCTCACCTGCAGCCCCTGCTGCAAGCAGGACCGCGGCGACGCCCACCGTGATCGCCAGGGAGAGGACGCCCACCATGCTCCTCTCACCTGCAGTCCCAGGACAAAGCAGAACTGTGGCGGTGCCCACCATGCCCGTCGGGGAGGGAATGCCCATCGTGCTTCCCTCACCTGCAGCCCCCGCTGGAAGCAGGACCACAGTGACTCCCACCATGCTCCTCTCACCTGAAGTTCCAGGGTCTAGCAGAACCACAGCGATGACCACTGTGCCTGCCAGGGAGGGAACACCCACTGTACTTCCCTTGTCTACTAACCCTGCGGCACCCACCGAGGGTCATGCCCCTTGCTCACGTCACTCCTCCAGAGGCTGAGCAGGAAGCCACTCCCACTCTCCCCGCACCACAGGGGGCAGAGCCGGCTCCCCAGCAGAGTCGCTGCTGGAAGGGGTCTGGAGTGGCTGTATAGTGAGTCTGGGGGTACACTCACTACGACTAGCACTCATATGTCACCAGTTGCTGTCAGACTCCTGGAGAAGGGGACCACAGGCATCCCCTGTCGGACTCCTGACGAAGGTGAGACAGCAGATACCAGTCACCGAGGGACATCCCCAGGACTCCTGGCTGAGACCTCCCCAGACCTGCCGGCAAGCCATCCTCCGCCAAGGGTAGGCACAAGGCAGCGAGCCTACTCGATCTATTCGGCCCCAGCCCCGAGAGCCGACACACCTATGGAGGCCCCTCCAGTGAAAGGCCTCCCTCTGTGCTGCCCAACAGCCCTCACCTGATGTTCCAGCATACGATAGTGGTCCTGCACCCCTTCAGAGAGTGCACACCTGACGGGACCCCTCCAACGCCTGGGCACCATCTACAGTTACCCTGTCAGACCTAGTCTCAAACTCCAATTCCTATATCTCCCATAGTGTGTGTAGTCTATCACATTGTATTGTGCCATGCCACTGTACTCTTTATGTGTAATATGCGTGTAGGACTGGTTACCGGTAGCCTTTGTTTTTGAGCCCTGTTCCTCTGGTTGTATGCTATGGACCCGGCCTTGGAAAGAACCCAGTATCAGACCCTTGTACTCAGAGAGCAAGAAGTTGATCTCAGAGTACTTGGCATAACACTGGTGACAGCGGTGGTTCTAGATCCAGCCAGGGGAGAGCAACTAGGAACGGAAAGGAAAAATCTGACAAGATGGCAGCCAAACCACACGTACAATTACCAAAATTTGATCCTGAACAGTATGATATAGACACATACATGTGTATGATTAAACCACTATTGGACACTGGATTTGAACACGACAAGGAAAAGATAGCAGTAACACTATCCTACCTGGGAAAAGCAGTCTCACGCATCGTCACGAAGATCGTCTCCGAGCTGACATGGGCACATTTTACACAAACTGTGACACAGTCACACCATCACTGGGAAAAGTTGTAGCTTTGTCCAAGCTCGATGCACTCATCTACAATGGCAACCTGCCAGTGGACAACACTCTCAACCAGGCTAGGTGACTAGTCACTGCCGCTTACCCAGAGGCCAATGCAGCCACCTGGGAATAACACATTTTTTACACCAAGTTGAGGATCCTCCTCAGCACCATAAGAGAACACTTCACAATCTATGACCCAAAGGGAGATGTTGACAGAGATGTTCAACTCGTCAGGCATCTTCTTGCCGCCCACACAACACATTGATGCAGTGAGCAGAGTCCTGTCGCATAAAGCACAACACCCAAAACCACGGAAGACCCCCACCTGCACAGTTTCACCAACATCACCCGATATGCTCAGGGCACTCCCCACCAAAAGGCGCTCGCTCCTAAGGAGAATACCAACCTAATCTCCATAAATCCATGGGAGCTCTCAGCCTGTAATCACTGGTTCCCCATTCATGACATATGGGAACAACTGAAAGCTGCCCGACGAAAAACAGCTACCCAAGGGCGCCACAAGCTCTCCTCTATAGAGAACAATTGTGGAGAAGACAATGCACCCTCCACTAAGTACCCCAACCCTGGTGAGGTAGAGTTGGACAAAGAAGTTGCCCCACAAAAACTGAATTTTTAGGACTGCCCCCGCACCTCCCCACGGTAGCAGGGGCCACCTCACAAAAATATCGCCCCCCAGTCTACAATAAGATGAGACTGAATGGGATGAAAGCGAGGCTACTGGTCGACACGGGAGCAGCCAGGTTCTGCCTCTACCACCATTTTTCCTCCCGCCACGTCTCGGCTTTCAGCCCACTTCTCCCCACTTCAACTCACCTCATAGATGCGGGAGATGACCCCCTGCCTATCTGTGGGGAAACTTGGGCCTTGCGAGCCAACACTTACCAGAAAGTATCAGCCAAGCATCAATTTATAATTTTTGACTCAGCCTGTCATGCATATGATGGTTACCTAGGGCTGGACCTCCTGCAGAAACTATGCACTAACATCAACTGTCACAAGTGACGTCTCCACTTCCAGTCTCCAGACCCCCCCAGCCACACTGCACATGCATCCCCACACCCTCTCCCTCGTCCCACTCTCCCCCTGCTATGTCTTCTACCTTACTCCCCTTGTTCCTACCATTCTCGTTCCTCTGCATAGCACTTTCCCCGCTACCATCCCCTCCTCCCTTACTATCCCTCTCCAGCACGAGGCCTGGCTCCACCTTAACAGGCCCACCGGGACTTCTGTCTTATATTCCCTGAACCTGCCTTCTGGAACCATCTCCTCCTGTCTATTGTCTCCCACCTTCCTCCCCCCCCACCTCGGGGTGATACACATCGCCAGCATTTCCACCACCCCTCACCCTCCATAAAGGATTAGTGGTCGGAGAAATGGAAGAAGACAAACCATGTGCACCCCCCCCTCCTCCCCTGCCACCTTTCCCCCTCTACCTGAACACCTGACACCACACCAAGCCAACAGCCTCTGATGCCTCCTCCTGGACTTTCAAGACCTGTTCTTGTCAGGTCCTGCGGATATCGGACACACCTCGTACCTGGCATACCTATTTTCCAACTGTCTCGGAGGAAAAACCCTAATCAACGGGCTGAGGAAGACTGGCAGGTCCAGGAAAAGCTCGATGCTGGTTTTATATCCTCATCCACTAGCCCCTGGTCCTCTCCAGTCATGTTAGTTAAAAAGAAAGACGGCACCATGCGCTTCTGTGTGGATTACCGACGACTGAATATGACCACAAAGGATGCCACCCCCCTACCCAGGATAGATGACTCCCTTGACTCCTTATACGGAGCATCCTGTTACCCCACCTTGGATCTCCAGTTGGGATACTGGCAGGTCCCTGTGCACCCGGAGGACAGAGGGAAAACAGCTTTCTCGACCAGCAACGGAAAGCATTACGAGTTCAATGTCCTCCCCTTTGGACTATGCAACACCTCTGCAATACTTTCCCGACTGATGGAGTCAGTCCCCAGTGACGTCACCTGGGAAATCTGCCTGGCATACCTAGATGACGTTGTCATCTCCAGCCAAACCTGGGCCAACCACCTCCAATGCCTTAAACAAATCCTCATTCGCATCTGACAGGCAGGGCTCATCAAGCCATCGAAATGCGTCCTGGCTGAATGGTCCGTCTCCTTCCTAGGACATTTCATCTTCAAGGGAGGCATAACACCTGACCCTGACAAACTGCATGCTATTACAGATCTCGCCCAACCACGAGATGTCCACGAAGTCCGTGCCTTTATTGGGCTCACGTCCTACTACCGACGCTTCGTAAAAAGGTTCACTAACATCGCAAAACCCCTCCATGACATGACTAAAAAAAGGAAAACCTTTCACCTGGACATATGATCGCATCAATGCTTTTCACAACCCCAAGACCAAGCTCATCACCACCCCAACTGTCGCATTTCCTGACTACACCCTGCCCTTTTGCCTGTATACTGACTTAACCCCAGTAGCAAGTGGCACTGTCCTTGCCCAGGTCCAGGAAGGACGAGAACACATCATCGCCTGCACCAGTTGTACTCTCAATCAGGCAGAAAAGAACTACGCTGCCACCAAATGAGATTGCCTAGGCATCGTCTGGGCCTTGGACCACTTTCGAGCCTATCTGATGGGCACCCACGTCACCATAAAAACAGATCACCAGTCCTTGCAATGGCTATGCCAATCTCAGGGCAACAACGCACAGTTAGTCAGGTGGAGAGAAACCCTCGAAGAATTTGATTTCGATATAGTGTATCGGCCTGGCAAATTACATACAAACACCGAAGCCTTGTCCTGGCTGTCCATCATTGCCAACAGTACCGCCACCAGCCTCCTACAAAAATGGCAAAGCAAAAATTGCCCCGACTGGATACAACCTTAAGTATTCTCCGACAGGGCAACCACCTATTCACCCATATGGGACATATAGCGCTCGATCCTGACACTGCTCTTGAAACGATGACTCACACTCAGGCAACGTCATACATCTAAGGACCAAGAAACTCCTGCAAGTATTCAGCAATATGTACTAGACACTTGGCCCCTCCAACCTGGCCAAACAAGTCATACAGGCCTGCCGTGCTTGTGCGCTAGGAAAGGACGTGACATGGACGATTGGCCCTTCAGGAAACATCACTGCCCACAAGCCGTGACAGCTTTTGTCCGTGGACATAGTCGGGCCCCTCCCTCCTGAAGCAGGCTACAAGTACATCATAACTTTCGTGGACACCTATTCGAAATTCCTGATTGCTTGCTTGGCCAAGGAGCACCACGCCATTGCCGTGGCCAACGCCCTCATCCACCACTTTTTTCCCTACTTCGGCATTCCCCAGACCCTTCACTCCGACAACGTCCCGGAGTTTACCAGCAAAATATGGAAAGAACTCGCCACCCTCTTGGAGTACAAGTTTTCTCATTCTTCCCCATACTGGCTACAGGGAAACGGTGTATGCAAAAGAAGTCACCGTAGCCTCCCCAACCAAGTACGAGCCAGAATAGAATGCAAAACAAAGACTGGCCAGCCCACGTAAAAATTGTGCAGTGGGGGATGAACACCTGTCCCCGAGAAGACAGCATTACCCCTCATGAACGAGTGTTTGGAGAAATCCCACTTCTTTTACCACTCCGACAGCACCTACAGCCCCCCCTTCACATCCCCCACGTCCGACCCCCTTCACCACTTCAGGAGCCGACTGCATCATGTACAAAACCAACAGGACCTTCAACCTGACATCGCCCCCACCAATCCCTACAAGCCTGGCGACTTAGTTATGGTGGCCCAACTACCCATCCCTATCAGACTAACACTCCGATTCTCAGGACCCTACACAATTATCAATGTTCCCAACCCCTACCAAGTAAACGTCCAATATCACAACACCCCACTCACCTACCGGAACTGCCACGTGTGTCTCTTCCACTCCTCACCACCCACCTCACCCACCACCTCTCGACCACGCCGCACCCACTCCCCCACCCAGCCAGCCACATCGCCACTCAACACCCCCAACTACATGACTAATTCATATAAATGCTACCTCACACCATCACACTCCTTACCCTCACTGGCTCCTCCTTCCACACTCACGTCCCCCCCCCCCACCAACTCTACTCCCTCCCCACACACACCCGGTGACCTCACCTCCCATATCAACGACCACCGCCGCACTGTCACCCCCGAACACAAAGACGCCGCCATACAGCCCAGGAACCCCCAACCCACCCCCGACCACCTCAGCTTGTGACCTGAGCTCCTCGTCGCCTACATCTCCCATGACCACCACCGCTCCCAGATCCAGCCGTCTCACACCTACACACTCCTCACCCTCACCCACTCCCCATTCCACACCCACGTCCTCCACCAGACCCCACACCAGCTCCACATCCTCCCCACAGACCCCACACACCCCCACCGACCTCGCCTCCCAGATCACAACCACGAACCACCACCACACCACCACCACCAAACACAAAGACACCACCACCCAACCCAAGAACCCCCCACCCCCACCTGGCCACCTCACCATGTGGCCTGAGCTCCTTGCCACCTACACGTCCTCACCACCACCACTACGAGGTCCAGCCGTCTCTCTCACCCACCAGCAAGATACACACCAACACCCTCACCCCCACCCCCACCAGCTCCCACACCACCCAGACAAGCCACCTCCAGCTCCCCTATACCAAACACCTCCTCCATAAACCCCAAGATAGCCTACATCAGGCAGGAGGGAAAATTCCAGTGGCCAGACGAACCAGGACAATTAAGGTGTGTCAGTCCCATACTTTTCCACCCATGCGAACTCATAAAACCCAGGTCGCCTCACCCATCTCCATCATTCAACCCAGAGTCACTGGCCAGTCACTACACACCACACCTCCAGAAATAAAATTCAAACACGTGCTCTGGACCCTTACCCAGGGAAACAAACAATGCCTCTGAGGGACATGACAACTTCTACGTCTCCTGCGGAAGACCACACACACTTCCACCCTCGAGATAGTGTACCAGCCCCACCAGGAGCCACATATACCCACGCAACACTGGATCTCACTCCTTCAACACCTCATGCCAACCTACCAGACCGCTACCTCTAACATGTACCACCTCCAGCCACGAGGACGTGACTTTTTTCAGCCGCTACGGTGGTGAAATACTAAGGGGAGACCACAGAGAGGCGTGACAAGTGACTAAGCAAGACGGGCATACGTCCCCAACCACCACGCGCCCCTCTTCCCCTTAATGGAATCCATGAGAGGTACGTCACCCTGCTGCATTACCCTCTGCCTGGACCAGCGCTCACCAAGATTAGGGCAGGATCTGTGTACCAACAGACCCCCCAAGTAGGACCGCGACGATGCCCACCATGCTCGCTGGGGAAAGGATGCCCACCATGCTCCTTTCACCTACAGACCCAGGCAGGACTGCAATGATGCCCACCATGTTTGTCGGAGAGGGAACATCCACCATGCTTCCCTCACCTGCAGCCCCCGCTGGGAGCAGGACTGTAGTGGTGCCCACCGTGCTTGCTGGGGAGAGGACACCCACTGTGCTCCTTTCATCTGCAGTCCCAGGGCAAAGCAGAACTGTGGCGGCGCCCACAATGCCCATTGGGGAGGGATCGCCCACCAAGCTTCCCTCATCTGCAGTCCCCACTGAGAGCAGGACCACGGCGACGCCCACTGTGCTCGCCGGGGAGAGGACGCCCAGCATGCTCCTCTCACTTGCAGTCCCAGGGTCTAGCAGAACCACGGCGGCACCCACTGTGCCTGCCGGGGAGGGAACACCCACTGTGCTTCCTTCGTCTACTAATCCTGTGGCACCCACCGAGGGTCATGCCCCTTGCTCACCTCACTCCTCCAGAGGCCGAGCAGGAAGCCCCTCCTGCTCTTCCCGCACCACAGGGGGCAGAGCCGGCTCCCCAGCGGAGCTGCTATAGGAAGGGGTCTCGAGTGGCCCTATAGTGAGTCTGGGGGCATGCTTACTACAACCAGCGTCCTACGTCACCAATTGCTGTCAGACTCCCGGAGAAGGGGAAGCTGCAGGTAGCCCCTGTTAGACTCCCGACGACAGCGAGACCGCAGACACCAGTCACTGAGGGATACCCCCAGGACTCCCGGAAGAAACCTCCCCAGACTGGCCAGCAAGCCGTCCTCCGCCAAGGGTAGGCACAAGGCAGCGCGCCTACCCGACCTATTTGGCCCCAGCCCCGAGAGCCGACACACCTATGGAGGCCCCTCCAGTGTAAGGCCTCCCTCTACGCCGCCCAGTAGCCCTCAACTGACTATCCAGCGTACGATAATGGTCCCGTGCCCCTTCAAAAAGCGCACACCTGATGGGACCCCTCCCACGCCTGGGCGCCACCTACAATTACCATGTCAGCCCTAGTCTCAAACTCCATTTCCTGTATTTCCCATACAGTGTATAATCTTTCACAGATTGTATTGTGCCATGCCACTCTACTCTTTATGTGTAATAAACGTGTAAGACTGGTTAGCCTGTGTTTTTGAGCCCTGTTCCTCTGGCTGCTTGCTCAGGACCCGGTCTTGGAGAGAACCGAACATCAGACCCTCGTACTCAGAGAGCAATAAGTTGATCTCTAAGTACATGACATAACAACTGGTAATGTGTGAGGGTTGGGAGCGGTGTAAATTAATATTTTATCAGTTTGGTATAATGCTTTTCCTGAAGATAGATTTATTCTTTTTTCCTCCGAATCTCTCTCTCTCTTTTTTTTTTTCTGTGTATTCTTTCCTGTACTTTATTTCTTGTTTGTAACCTTGCATTTGGTGAAAGGATATGAAAAAAGCCGATGACCGCGGCAGCAGCAGCAGCAGTAGTAGTTGTTGTTGTCGTAGCAGCCCCAGGTTCATCTGAACGTGAACTCAGTAGACTGCAGGTTGCATGAAGTTGCCCCCTTTCTGCAGTCCACCATTCCCCTTTCAAGGGAGAGGGAGTTGAGGGGTGCCTGTCTAACCAGGCAGTGGAGACAAGGCAATATCTGTGCCACTGTGCGAAGGAGCTCCTTCCAGCACCTTGATGACCATTTGTACACTCTAATGAGATGAGACCTTTCGACCCTTGACGTGACTTCAGTGAGTGCTATTCCGAGGGTGCAGGTCGGCTTAAGTGGCAGAGTCTTCACACCTCTAGGGATTCTGAACAGTCTGCCTACAAGCACCTTTGTCGGGTCTGCCTAGGAAGAGACGTAACTCGCACAGGCCCCACCATTCTTCACTGTCCTCGGGAATCAAGCAGCAGCGCAGTTCCAGGGATCTTCTTGATACTGGTAGAGCATTCAACGGTTTCTCAGGCTGGGGTTGAGAGGAACTCGGGTTACCCCCATGCCTTGCTCATGCCATGTGTGATTGTCTAAGTTTTGGCTGGACTGTCAAAGTTACAATATTGTCTAAATTATTCTCTTTCTCCTGTAACCTCAGCAGGTGGTGGGAGTCTGTCAGAGGCCACAAGCCTAGGCCAGTGGACAGATGATATTAACTAAAGTACGCAGAGAAGTAAGGTTAGCGGACAAGGGACTGGAAAGATAGGGTGGTGCAAGGCAGGTAGCACAAGTAGGGGACAAACGAACACCTTGTGATGTAGTGGGTTTAGGCGTTCCAACAGCATGTGACCCATAAGGTTTAAATCCAAATGAGTGGTAGGGAGTTGCTGCTTACATGATGGCACTCAAGGGTAGGCACCTGCATGGTCACTTTCACTTTAAATGTCTAGACTGGGCTTCTTTGTTCCAGATGGTGTCATATGGTGAGAAAAATACAGGAACTGCTATGGAGGTACCCGGTCATATCAGTGTCACCACGTGAAGGCGTCCCTTTCTTCGCTACGGCTGGGTATATTATTCAAGATTATTATTATTACTTTTAGCCAAGAAATCCCATCAGTCAGTGTCTATAAAAAAGCAAAATTTTCTGTTCTTTGTGTACCTGAGAATTATATATAGATCATTAGTGTCCAGAGGGTGAGTCATGGGGATGAGGGCGGTGGTTGAGTGGTCAGCGTTGCTGACTGTCAAGCTGCCTGCCCATATACGCTAGGGTTCGTGTAATGCTAGGTGTTGTAGGCTCGGCTTCCCGTTCCTTAAACGCCTAACATATAGTGGGGCTTTCTTTCGAGATCGGGGCTTAGACAAATATGAGAGAGGCAGGACACAAAAACTCCAGGCAACAACCTTACACGTATAGGTACTTAGTCAGACAGGGGAATCAGCAGATGTTACAGACACGATATACTGGGCGATTATAAACTCTTATAACTAGATAGGGTTAATAGTATCTTGCAGGATACTGTTTGGGGATACAGTGAAAATAACACTTGAGGCGGGATATTCTAAATTGGTATAGTCCAGGGTCTCTAAGCGAGTGGAGGTGCTAGAGTTGTTTCTCACAAGGGGTGGGGGCCCTGGGGGGGTGTAAGGCACTGGGATCTAAATATGATTATGGTAGTACGAGGTAGGGTCTGATGGTAGCGTATTGACTTTGTTATTTTCTACTCGTATGTTGCTTTGATCAATTATCATCACTTACTTCACTGCTTTGGTGTTTATCTTATTACTGTATAGTTGTTCACTGTGTCTGTTCTTCTTGCCAATACTTTGTACTATCACTGTCAATTCACTATTCCGCCTTGTCACTGCTCGACCACTATCATTGCACAGTTACAGTCACTATGGTTGAATCTGGCGCCGGGGGCGTGGGAGAGGGGCGACGCAGCTCTGCTACTGACGGGGCTTGGCACCACCAGGAGACTCCATGCTCAGGGGGCACAGGATCACGCGCAGGGGCGTCTGCTCTCGTCCGGGGCTGTGGGTGGCGAAGTGTCCTGTGCTCTCAGGGCTGGGGACAGGAGTGCGGACCTCAGGGCTGGGGCCGAACAATTGCCTGAACCAGTCGTTCAGGCTCCTGACGGAGGATGAAGTCCTCCGCCGTTGAGGTGTAGGGAATTCCCACCCGGGCGTTCTGGGGATTGTCTGGGGTTGCCAAGGACTGTAGTTCCCAGGGCTGAGCGGTGCCGACAGGAAGGGGCTGAGGCACCGGTCTGTGTCAGGGTCCGTCAAGTGGGTCTTCTTCAGAGCCAGTTGTAGGAAGCAGAGGCCGGGGGAGACTACAGGTCCTCTCCAATACTCCGCTACACCCTCTGTGTTGGGGGTTGTAGAACAGGCGTCCAGTCTAGACGGCGGGGAGACTATTGGCCGCTTCCTGCCGTAGGACCCGGCTACTGGCTGTGGCTTCCTGGGGGCGCGGCTACAAGCTGCCAAGGCCCGGCTACTGGCCGTGGCCTGAGAGGGTGAGTGACTGCCAGCAAACCCAGGGGCACCTTCGGAGTGGCTACAGGCCATCTGACGAAGGCAGGAGCAGCTACAGGCCGCCTCCTGCAGGAGGGGGTGTAGAGCGGCTACAGGCCGACTCAGGGGGAACACCTTCGGACCAGCTACTGGCCATCTGATGAAGGTGGGAGCGGCTACTGGCCGTGTTCTTGTTACCCTCAGAGCGGCTACCGGCCGTCTCCTTCAGGAGGGGTGAGCAGCTACCGGCCATCTCAGGGGGAACACCTTCAGAGCGGCTACAGGCCATCTGACGAAGGCGGGAGTGGCTACAGGCCGACTCCTTTAGGAGGGGTGTGGAGCGGCTACCGGCTGTCTCAGGGGGAACACCTTCGGAGTGGCTACTGGCCGTCTCAGGGGGAACACCTCTGGAGTGGCTACCGGCCTTCTCAGGGGGAACACCTTTGGAGCGGCTACAGGCCGTCTGATGAAGGTGGAAGTGGCTACCGGCCGTCTCCTCGTTACCCTCAGAGCGGCTACCGGCTGTCTCCTTAGCAAGGGGCGAGTGGCTACCGGTTGTCTCAGGGGGAATGCCTTCGGAGCGGCTACAGCCCGTCTGACGAAGGTGGGAGCGGCTACAGGCCGTCTTCTTCAGGAGGGATTTGGAGCAGCTACTGGCTGTCTCTGGAAGGACACCTTCAGAGGGACCACAGGTCATCTCCTGACAAAGGCGGGAGTGGCTACCGTCCGTCTCCTGATTACCCTCAGGACGGCTGCAGGCCGTTTCCTTAGCGAAGGGCAAGCAGCTACTGGCCGTCTCAAAGAGGAAGACACCTTCAGAGAGGCTACCGGTCGTCTCCTGACAAAGGCGGGAGTGGCTACTGGCCGTCTCCTTTGGGGTGCTGGCAGGAGCTGAATAGGCAGCTCCACTCCTTAGCTGGTTGTTGAAGGCTCGCCCGGAAGGTAGTGCAGTATTCCTGCTATGGTGATAGCAGGCGGCCTCCGGGTCATAGGGGTGCGCGGCCCGGACTAACTTAGGCCATTGTCGCATCGAGTCCCAGTGTGCTGCTGCTGCTTCTCTGTGGGCTCCTTGTAAGGGTGTCCGGGAGTTCATGGGGGCACTATGCTGTATTCCTTGTGGGGGTGGCTGGGTGTTCCAGGGGACACTATGCTGCATTTTACCACCACCTGCTGGGAAAAAGTCATGTCCCAGTGACTGGAGATGGTAGACTTGCGTATCATGGGTAGCGTAGACTGGCTGTAGATGTCGGAGGAGGGTGTGCCAGGCTGTGGTGGCGGTGTTCTCATCTTGTTCTGCATCACAGGTGAGGAAGAGGGTGGACGTGGTGGTGGAGGAGCGGAGGAGTTGGTGGAGGTGGTGTGGTCCTCGGACTCGTTGGTCTGCGTCCGAGTGACGGTGCCCATACAGCTCACCATATCTTCATGGTGGTAGTTGTTGCCCGTGGTGTGGTGTGATGCTGAATGGTTGAGACGGATGGTAGGTGTTGGGTTTTATGCCGGGGTAGTGCGGCGTGGTGTCTCTGGGGAGTATAGGTGGCTGGGATTTGGGCCTGATGTAGCATGAGTGTGAGATGGTTTAGGGCAGGGGTGGGAGTGTGATTTTGCAGCAAGGTGGGTGGGGTGGGGGAGTGGGTGTATCGGGTGGGTGGGCAGGAGAGGCCCTGGAGTGGGTGGTGGTTGTTTTTAGTGTCAGTATGGGTGGTGACGTGGGTGTGCAGGGTTGGTGTGGGCGTGAAATGTGTGGGGCGTGTGTGGTTGGGTGGGGGGAGGTTGAGGCGGGGTGTGGGGAGTTAGAAGTGGGGGTGTGGGGGTGAGGTGGGCTGGAAGGGGTGGGGGCAGCGGTGGGTGAGTGTGGAGGTGGAGGTGTAGGGGTGAGAGCGGGACACGTGGTGCTGGGCGCGGGGGAGGAGGTGGTGGGTAGGGAAGGGGTGGGGGAGTGGTGGGATGTTGGTGGTGTAGGTGAGTTGTCAGGTGAGGTGCGATGCGGCGTGGCGGCCAGGGAGGTGGAAGTGGCAGGGGAGGGGGAGGGGGAGGGGGATAGGGAGGAGGAGATGTAGCATTTGTAGGTAGGAGGGGAGGGTGGCACGGGAGTAGAGGGTGGGACGGGGCGTGGGGCCAGGGCGGTGGGGGCAGGAGCACGGAAGGGGTGCACGTGCTGGTTTTGGAGGGTGTGAGGGGCGCCATGGTAGTTAACGGTGACCTGATAGGGGTTAAGGATGCGAGTGATGGTGTGTGGCCCTGTGAAGCAGGGTGCGAGTTTGTGATGGGTGGGGAGCTGGGCGATCATGACTGTGTCGTCTGGTTTGTAGGGGTTGGAGGCTGTGTCGGGGCTGAGGTCTAGGTTGTGTTGGAGGTGGGTCAAACGGTGCTTGAGGTGGTGTAGTGGGTCCGTCATTGGGGCAGAGGTGGGAGGTTGCAGATGCTGCCGAAGGGGCAGCAGGAGGGGTGTCTCTCCGAACACTCGCTCATATGGCGAAATTCCGTCCTCTAGGGGGCAGGAGTTGATGCCCCATTGTACGATTTTTACATAGGCAGGCCAGTCATCATCCTTAGTGGCTTCTATTTGTGTGCAGAGCTGATTCATCAGGGTATGATGGCTGTGCTCACACACTGCATTTCCTTGTGGCCAGTAGGGGGAGGAGTGGGAGGTGTACCCGAAAATATGGGCCAGTTCCTCTCAGATCTTACCGGTGAATTTGAGCGCGTTATTTGAGTGGATCGCTTGGGGAATGCCAAAGTAGGGAAAAATGTGCCGAAGGAGGGCATCGGCTACTGCAACAATGTGGTGTTCCTTCGCTGGGCAGGCCACGACGAACTTGGAATACGTGTCTATGAACATGATGACGTATCTATAGCCCGACTTTGGAGGTAGAGGCCCTACCACGTCGATTGCTAAGAGCTGCCAGGGTTTGTGGGCGGTGATATGGCCCAATGGTCCTGCAGTGCGTGTGATGTCTTTACCAAGGGTGCAGGCGCGGCAGCTTTGGATACTTTTTTTTGGCAAGGGCGGAAGGGTTGGGCACCCAGTAGGGGTCGTTGAAAGCTTGCAGCAGTTTTTTTGTACCCAGGTGAATGCCGTTGTGGGTGTGAAGGTGTCGTACGGCATCGAGGGCGGTGTCAGGGGCTAGGAGAATATGGCCGGAGGGGGTCAGGAGGTGATTGCCCTGCCGATACAGTTTTTTGAAAAGGTGGTGAGGAATCCAAGGGGATCACTCCTTGCAGTGCCACTGCTGGAGGAGGTCTGGTTCTGGCTGGGCTGCATGGATGGGTAGCCGAGAGAGAGCGTCTGCGTTGGTATGGAGTTTGCCAGGGCGGTATGAAATCTCGTAATTGAATTCCTCCAGGGTTTCGCACCATCTGATGAGCTGGGCGTTGTGGGTGTCGGACTGTCGTAACCACTGGAGGGATTGGTGGTCTGTAATGATGGTGACTTGGGTCCTGGAGAGATATGCCTGGAAGTGTTCGAGCGCCCAGATTATGCCCAAGCATTCTCGCTTGGTGGCAGCATTGTTTTTCTCTGTCTGATTCAGAGTAAGGCTGGCACAGGTGATGATGTGCTTGCGGCCCTCTTGGACTTGTGCCAACACAGCGTCTATGGCAAGGAGGGAGACGTTGGTACAGAGGCGGAAGGGGAGGGCGTAGTCGGGAAAAGCCACAATGGGGGCGGAAATAAGTTTGTCTCTAAGCTGCTGGAAGGCAGCTCGTCTCTTGTCCGTCCAGAGGAATGGTTCCCCTTTACAGGTCAGGTCGTGGAGTGGTTTGGCGATGTGGGCAAACCCCTTTACAAAACGGCGGTAATAGGATGTCAAGCCGAGGAAAGCTCTGACGCCGTGAACGTCCTGCGGTGGGGGTATATCCGCAATGGCACAGAGTTTGTCAGGGTCAGGAGATATTCCTGCCTGGGAGATGACGTGCCCCAGGAACGAGACGGTTCTGGTGGCTAGAATGCACTTGGTGGGCCGGAGTTTGAGACCTGCCTGTCGGATCCTGGTAAAAACCTGGCGGAGGTGCTGCAGGTGGTTGGCCCAGGTTTGGCTGAAAACAATGACGTCATCCAAGTATGCGAGGCATATTTCCCACATGAGACCGCTGAGGATGGACTCCATTAACCCGGAGAAGGTGGTGGGGGCGTTGCAGAGACTGAACGGCAGGACATTAAACTCGTAATGTTTCCCATTGCTAGCCGAGAAAGCAGTTTTGCCTTGATCTTCCTGTCACACAGGAACCTGCCAATACCCCAACTGGAGGTCCAGGGTAGAGAAGCAGGATGCTCCATACAGGGAATTCAGGGAATCGTCTATACGTGGGAGTGGAGTGGCGTCTTTGGTAGTTACGTCATTAAGTCGGTGGTAGTCGACGCAGAACCACATCATGCCATCCTTCTTTTTTACGAGGATGACAGGGGAGGACCAGGGGCTGGTGGAAGGGGAGACGACTCCAGCTTCGATCATCTGCACCTGGCGGTCTTCCACTTCCTGCTGTTTGGGAGTCTTTTGTCGGGATGGCTGTCGGACCGGCAGGCCCGTCGTGTGAATTTCGTGAGCCAGGTAGGTGGTGTGTCCAATGTCCGCTGGCCCTGCCGCGAACAGATCCTGGAAATCCAGGAGGAGGCTGCGGAGGGTGTCTGACTGATGGGCGGAGAGATTGTCGGGAATGGGGGGCAGGGGGGCGGGGGAGTAGGAGGGGGAAGGGGCACAGGGCTAGGCTTCCTCCATCTCTCCAATTACGAGCCCTTTAGGGAGGGTGAGGGGTGAAGGGGTGAGGTTGGCAATATGGACTGCCGTATGATGCGGGGGGAGGAAAGTCAGAGGCAGAAGGCAGGCCGAGAGGGTTCCCGGCGGCAGGATTGGGGAGAATAGAACAGAGGGGCCGGAGGTCAGTTGAGGGGCACCGAGGCTTCATGATGGGGGGGAATGGTGATGGTGGCGGAAATGGTGGCAGGAAAAGAGGGAGGGGGTGGTGATGGGGGGGAATAAGAGGGGGAGGGGGAGAGGAAGGAAGGGGGGGGGCGGAGTCTTCCGGCCGGGGCCATGGCGTGCAGGTGCAGACGGCCTGAGGGGGAGGGTTGGGCGGTGCACGGAACTGGAGCTGTCTGTTGCGGTAATCTATGGAGCTTCTGCAACAGGTCCAGCCCCAGGTACCCATCGTAATTCCAGCAGGAAGAATCGAAAATTATAAACTAGTGCTGGGTTGACACTGGTTGGTGAGTGTCGACTCTTAGGGCCTGTGTTTCCCCACGGATGGGCAGGGGGCCATCCCCCCAGTCCACAAGGTGAGTAGCTGTTGGGCAGAGTGGGCCAAAGGTCAATTTGTGGCGGGAGAAGTAATGGCTATAAAGGCAGGATCTGGCTGCTCCCATATCGACCAGAAGTCTGGCTTTCACCCCATTCAGCTTCATGTTGTGGTAAACTGGGGGGCGATATTTGGGGGAAATGGCCCCCGCCACCGTGGGATGGTGCGGGGGCGGGCCTAAAAATCCAGCTGTCTGGGGCCTCCTTCTTCTTGCTCCAGCTCCTGTTCCCCAGGATTGGCCTCCTCCACAGGTGCAGGTTCGTCCTCTGTTGCCTCGTCCTCTAGAGAGGAGACTTTGCGCTGTGCTGGGGTGGTAGTTTCTGCCGTGCAGCCTTCAACTGGTCCCGAATATCGTGTAGTTGGCACCTGGAGCTGCACGCCGAGAATTCCCAGGGATTCACTGGGATAAGGTTGTGGTTCTTCCTGTGGGCTGGGAGTGCCCTAGGTGGGCTAGGAGCTGGGGTGGGGCTGGTGCGGGGCATAGGCGGGCGTGGCTTGACTGGGGGAGCCGGAATTTTGGTGGGAAACTTTTTTACCACATTGATCTGCTGGGGTGCAGGGCGGGAGGTCAGGAGGCAACGTATTGGTTGGATGTCTCTATCCGTTTCTCCAGTCGGGTCATGGATCATAAAGTGTTCTTTTACAACACTGGGGAGCACTCTCAGGAGAGTCTTAAAGGTATGCTGTTCCCGGGTTCCATCATCTGCCTCCGGGTAGGCAGCGGTGACCAGGCGTCTTGCCCGAATTAGGGTATCATCTAGATTCCCGTTGAAAGTCAAACTATCCAGTTGGGATAGTGCCACCACTTTCCCTAGTGATGGGGTGATGGCTTGGATCACAAGTCTCATGAAATTCTGCCAGGTGAGCTCCGCAACGATTTTTGGTGCTATATTAGCCGCCGCTTTGCCCAGCAGTGGGAGTGTAACTACAATTTTTTGTTGGTCTTTTTCAAAACCGATACCTAGTAAAGGTTTGATGATCGCCAGATATGTGTGAACATCGTACTGTTCGGGGTTGAACTTAGGCAACTGCACGTGCGGTTTGGTTGCCATTTTTCCGGTATTTCCTGACTACCTCTCTCGTATGCAGAACCACCGCAGTTCACCAGTGTAATGCTAGGTGTTTTAGGCTCGGCTTCCCGTTCCTTAAATGCCTAACATATAGCAGGGCTCTCTTTCGAGACTGGGGCTTAGACAAATAAGAGAGAGGCAGGACACAAAAACTCCAGGCAACAACCTTACACGTATAGTACTTAGTCAGACAAGAGAATCAACAGATGTTACAGACACAATATACTGGGCGATTATAAACTCTTATAACTAGATAGGGTTAATAGTATCTTGCAGGATACTGTTTGGGGATACAGTGAAAATAACACTTGAGGCGGAATATTCTAAATTGGTATAGTCCAGGGTCTCTAAGCGAGTGGAGGTGCTAGAGTTCTTTCTCACAGGGGGGGGGGATGTAAAGCACTGGGGTCTAATTATGATTATGGTAGTACGAGGTAGGGTCTGATGGTAGCGTATTCACTTTGTTATTTTCTACTCGTATGTTGCTTTGATCAATTATCATCACTTACTCCACTGCTTTGGTGTTTATCTTATTACTGTATAGTTGTTCACTGTGTCTGTTCTTCTCGCCAATACTTTGTACTATCACTGTCAATTCACTATTCCGCCTTGTCACTGCTCGATCACTATCATTGCACAGTTACAGTCACTATGGTTGAATCTGGCACCAGGGGCGCGCGGAGGAGCGATGCAGCTCCGCTACTGACAGGGCTGGGCACCACCAGGAGACTCCATGCTCAGGGGGCACGGGATCATGCGCAGGGGCGTCCGCTCTTGTCCGGGGCTGTGGGTGGCAAAGGGTCCTGCGCTCTCAGGTCTGGGGACAGGAGTGCGGCCCTCAGGGCTGGGGCCGAACAATTGCCTGAACCGGTCGTTCAGGCTCCTGATGGAGGATGAGGTCCTCCGCCATCGAGGTGTAGGGAGTTCCCACCTGGGCGTTCTGGGGATTGTCTGGGGTTGCCAAGGACTGCAGTTCCCAGGGCTGGGCGGTGCTGACAGGAAGGGGCTGCGGCACCAGTCTGCATCAGGGTCCGTCAGCTGGGTCTCCTCCAGAGCCAGTTGTAGGGAGCAGAGGCCGGGGGAGACTACAGGTCCTCTCCAATACTCCGCTACACCCTCTGTGTTGGGGGTTGGAGAACAGGCGTCCAGTCTAGGCGGCAAGGCGACTGTTGGCTGCTTCCTGCCGTAGGGCCCGACTACTGGCCGTGGCTTCCTGGGGGCGCAGCTACAAACTGCCAAGGCCCGGTTACTGGCCGTAGTGTGAGAGGGTGAGTGACTGCCAACAAACCCAGGGGCACCTTCGGACTGGGTACAGGCCATCTGACGAAGGCGTGAGCGGCTACAAGCCACCTCCTGCAGGAGGGGTGTAGAGCGGCTACAGGCCGACTCAGGGGGAACACCTTCGGAGCGGCTACTGGCTGTCTGATGAAGGTGGGAGCGGCTACCGGCCATCTCCTCATTACCCTCAGAGCGGCTACCGGCCGTCTCCTTAGCGAGGGGCGAGCGGCTACCGGCCGTCTCAGGGGAAACGCCTTTGGAGCGGCTACAGGCCGTCTGACGAAGGTGGGAGCGGCTACAGGCCATCTCCTTCAGGAGGGGTTTGGAGTGGCTACCGGCTGTCCCCGGAAGGACACCTTCAGAGCGACCACAGGTCATCTCCTGACGAAGGCGGGAACGGCTACCGGCCGTCTTCTGATTACCCTCAGGACGGCTGCAGGCCATTTCCTTCGTGAGGGGCAAGCAGCTACTGGCTGTCTCAAAGAGGAAGACACCTTCAGAGAGGCTACCGGCCGTCTCCTGACGAAGGCAGGAGCAGCTACTGGCCGTCTCTTTTGGGGTGCTGGCAGAAGTTGGATAGGCAGCTCCATCCCTTAGCTGGTTGGTGAAGGCTCGCCCAGAAGGTAGTGCAGTATTCCTGCTATGGTGACGGCGCGCGGCCCGGGCTGACTTAGGCCGTTGTTGCACCGAGTCCCGGCGCGCTGCTGCCGCTCCTCTGTGGGCTCCTTGTGGGGGTGTCCGGGAGTTCACGGGGGCACTATGCTGTATTCCTTGTGGGTGTGGCTGGGTGTTCCGGGGGGCACTATGCTGCATTTTAGTTCGAATCCTGCGGGTAGTCCATCCACTCTTTGTAGGTTGGTAGATAAACCGAGTACCCAGGGTAACACCTAGGGGAGGTAACTGTGGTAACCTGGACGATTCAGTGGCCTTGAATCGCAGAATATTTGGTGAATAACCTGCTGCAGGCTCAGAGGCATGTATGTTAAGATGAAAATCGTGGCTAAATGGTGTATGCCTCCAACTATACTATTACTTTTATCATGGAAGGGGGGAGGGAATCTATCCTTGTTTCACGCTTATTTGGCCTAGATTTTCGTGTTTCTGTAGCATACTGTGTATTATGTAGCTCGGCGATAGATAACACTACGGCTCTCCTTCCTTTCCAGCAATTAACGCAACTTCTCTACTGCTGATCCAATACCGCAGTTCGGCATTCGTGATGAAAAACTGAAATTTTGGGCCAAGTTACAGCAAAAAGGGTATAGAACTCAGTGGACACAAAATTTTATTATCATTTAGAGTACTTTGGAATCTTTCTCCCTCTGTAGGTCATCCACTGCAGCGCGTTCGTTGAAACAGCTTAACGAGAGAGAGAGAGAGAGAGAGAGAGAGAGAGAGAGAGAGAGAGAGAGAGAGAGAGAGAGAGAATTTTCAATGTAAGCAGACTAGAACTGTACTATCTTATGAGAGAGAGAGAGAGAGAGAGAGAGAGAGAGAGAGAGAGAGAGAGAATTTTCAAGGTAAGCAGACTAGAACTGTACTATCTTATAAGAGAGAGAGAGAGAGAGAGAGAGAGAGAGAGAGTTTTGTAAATTCCCTGTAAAATATAAGCTTGATAAAAACTAAAAAAAAAAAAGTTAACAGAAGAAAAACTGCTTTCGCCTCTCTGACCTTCCTGACGCCCCAGGGGAAGAGAAGGATGTCCTCCTCTCTTTTTTTCGTTATTGTCTCACATCTCCATTTTCTTTTTCCTTTTTTTTCAATTTTTTCTTTTTTTTTTTTTCCTTATTGTCTCTTTTGCATCCCTCTCTCTTACTTTTTCCTTTTTTTCCCATATTGTTTCTTGTTGCATCTCATTTTTTTGTTCCTTTTTTCAGTTTTCTGTCTTCTCATTTTTCTTTTTTCCCTTTTCAGTTGCCTCTTCTGATCTCTCTCTCTCTGCTGTACCATGGGATCAGTGGTAAGACTGCTGGAGCGTGTTGCCCACCAAAGGGAACTACTCTGCCTCATCGTGGACTCAACTCCCAGACAGAGGGACGCAGGGAATATACGGGATGCCATGCACGGCCAACACGCGGGGAGGCAACAGTCCCGGCCTAGATGTCAAAAGGGTGAGGACTAGCAACATCACCGGAAGGCCTCCACTGTCTGGCGAGGAATGGAGAAAAGGAAGGAGCAATAGTAGAAGAAAAAGAGCCTTGCAAAATTAGTTGTGGCAGTGACAGGGACCCAAGGAGAGGGGAGAGGACAGAGCACAGTAAGGTATCCCACTATAGCTTCCCCAGTCTCCGAAGCCCCCCCACGACAACGAGCGAGGAAACGGGTGGGGTGGAGGGTTTACAGGTATATCCCAGGCATGCAGTAGTCAGGCACAGGGCATCATGTGGTACTTTTTAAGGCCTTAATCCTTTTCCCTCTCATACAGGACTTGCCCTGAGTTCTACAAGCACAACAAGGTGAGGCATGAACTGGGGCAAACAGATATCATCATGGTTCCTGTCCCTACACGACTTTCCCATCTGCTCTCTGTACCCTAACTCAGGAACCAATCAGACCACCAGCTAACAGCTACCACTTGAGGTGCAAATAAGTTTCTGCTGAAGACATTACAGTACAGAGGTCCCAGCGAGCTAAACCAGGTAGAATTTAGTTAAATCAGCCAGTAGTTTACATACATATAGTAAGTCTTCATTATATGTCACCCCTTTTTATATCTAATTTATTCATCATTAGTATCATCATTATCCAGACCTCTTTTTCCACCTGATAACAGGACAAGGCAGGGTCAAAGAGCATGATTTTTTTTTTAATTATTTTTAAATCATCAGTGTTCCTTACCCCAGCAACAGTGAACTTCTCTTCTAATAGTACCGGTGGGCTAAGCTCACGAAACTCCCTCGTCTTTATCAATATAACCACAAACCTGGTGAGTAAGGACAGTAATGCACTCATCACCAGCCATGGCTTATTTGACACTATAAATGGGCTTTACTGTAGTACGTTTTCTCATTCTTTCTTATGTGTTCGAGAAAACTAAGTACATATGCAGTGTCTAGTTGATTTATATTTTCATACATTCTCTACATACACTGAACAGTGCTTGATAAGTATCGATAAAGTGCAACAGTCAGATTAAGATTCCTTCCACTGTTTCTGTACAGGAAGAAAGGAATTCTGTCCCTTATCTGTAACCTCACGCTTTGCAGTGTGTTATAAAAACTAATGGGTAGGGGGGGCACTGTTCCAATGTACAGTATATATAACCATTTGACAGGTCCCATAACAATACCAACACAATTTTGAATACTGTACACTACACATATATCAAACACCATCACTACATAATCAAGACAATTACTGATCTGCTGTACCACAGGTTCATGACTTCAGTTAAAGGAATAGGAATAATAATTAGCGGCAGGTAGCAAAGACCACATGGCACTAAGGTTAGAAAGAGAGATACAATAAACCAGGGTATGGGAAATCACTAAACAAAGATGAAATTACATTACTATAAAAACAAGAAATCATAAATAAAAAGAAAAAGAACAGAAAAACGTCCCTATAAGGAACGATGAAGAAAAAACAAACTAAAGACGAGATAAAAAGACAGTAGGGGATAAAAACATCAAACGTGCCACAGAGAAGATCTGCGACTCACTTAACACATCTCCCAAAGATGGGGAGTGACCAAAATCAAATAAAAAAGGGAAGCACTGACAACGGACAGCCCCTTAAAGAGGGCAGTCTAAAAGTACAGTATATGGTAAACAGAGAAGGGGGTGTCACAACTCCAACAGACTGGAGGAGGATCCCCGGACATTAAATGGCCATGGGTGAGACGGGTATGGCCAGTCCATAGACAGTCCAATGCAGTCCCAGTGGCGGTTTCAATGGGAAGGGCTAACCCGAGGAACAAAGGAGGGTTTAACAGCATGAAGTTCGGCATTTATAGCCAAGGACCAGCAAGACTGCCATCTATGTGACAAAACTTCGAAGAAAGCAGGGAAGAAGTCAGTGGCGGGGAAAGGGAGACGAGGCAACCAGACAGCAGCACAACCTAAGGCATCGACACTTTCACTGCCTGGGATACCAACGTGTCAGGTACCTAACAAAACTGTACAGACTTGTGCTTGACAGACTTTCACAACAACCACTCCGGGATCCGCAGAACTATAGGCTGAGACCGAGAGGCCAAGCACAATAGAAGAAGGGCACTGAGAGAATTAGAAAACAAACAAATGACGTAGATATATAGGTAAAAGCCTACTGCACGGCAAATAACAAGGCATAAAGTTCAGCAGTTAAAATAGAAGCCACAGAAGGTAAACTGTATTTGTAAGAGTGGTCAGGAAGGGAGACAACAAATGCTGAACCTTCCAACGATTCAGAACCTTCAGTATAGACCTGTCCAGCAGATGAATGTTTGCGCAAATGAGCACAAAAAGATGAACAGAGAACAGAGAAAGAAGCAGAGGATTTAGAGCCAGGCAAAATGGAGGAACAAACTGATGGACAGGGTGAAAGCCAAGGCAGAAAGACTGCTGGACGAAACAAAAAAACTTTCTTGATCCGAAGCGGGAAAGAAGCAAGAAGAGACTGAACACGAATGGAAAAGGGGGAAGTAGAGTGGGAGTGAGCGGAATACTAACCTGTAACAGAAGCAGGAAAGCAGAGGACTGATGGACCTGCAAACTGGTGAAGCCGGACAAAATAATGGAGGAAGATAAGTGCCCGGCGACAAAACGGAGATGGGATCCCTGATTCAATGTACAGGCAAGCACCAAGTGCTAAATGGAGGCCAAGATGATGAACAGAATCTAAATGATACAGTGAACTAAAAGAGGCAGAAGAGTAAACTTGACAACCATAATCCACCTTCGATAAAATAAGACCCTTATGAAGATAGAGGATAGAGAAGTCTACAGAACGTCTACACCCCAAGACACATGCTATACGGTTTGGAGAAGGCGAAGACAATGCAAGTCAGATACCCTTAAAGAAGAAATGTGAGCACACCACGTCAACCTACAGTCAAAAACAAGACCTAAGAATGTAGTTGAAGGCCTATAAGGAAGGGGCATACCATAAAGGAAAAGAGGTGACAAAGGGACAGTACGACAATGAGTAAAAGAAACAGCACGAGTTTTGGAAGAGGAGAACTAAAAACCGTGAATTGTTGCCCAACGTGCAGCCGCTGTAATCGCGGATTAGAGAAGACGCTGAAGGACAACCAGATCAGAACAAGCAACATAAATCGTAAAATCATCAACATATAAGGAGGAACGAACACCCAAAGGGAGGGAAGAAACAATACCATTAATAGCAACAATGAAGAGCATGGTACTAAGAACACAACCCCGAGGAACACCTTCAAACTGCCAAAAAGAAGTAGATAAGGTATTACCAAAATGGACATGAAATGTATGATTAGCTATAAAGTTTTGAATAAAAACACCTAAATTACCAATGATACCAAAAGAACGGAAGGTACGGAGTATATGATACTTCCACGTAGTATCATAGGCTTTTCAAGATCAAAGAAGACTACAAGAACAGTTTCACGATGTGAACTTGCAGACGGAATAAAAGTCTCCAGCCAAACCAGAAGGTCTAGAATGTCACGAGATTTACGGGGACCAAACTGAACAGGGGAAAAAATTTGCCGGGATTCTAAGATCCACATCAGCCAAACATCGACCATGCATTCCAACACTTTGCAAAGACAGCTCATCAAAGCAATCAGATGATAATCTTGCAGAAAGCGACCAGCTTTGAAGGGTTTAAGGAAAGTAACAGTCAGGGCAATGCTTCAAGCTGATAGGAACATTCCCTTATTCCAGATCTTATTATACAGTGACAAGAGGAAACATGAAGCAGCCAAAGAAAGATGTTTGAGCATCCTGTAATTGATCTCGTCTAGGCCTGCACATGTATCCCCACAGGAACGGATAGCATCACCCAACTCTGACAGAGAGATTAGTTCATTATAGGATACTGCAGCAGATAGACGAAAGCTGGGCAAGATTTGTTCAGCAACTGAGAGAAGAGTATGGAAATCTGGAGATAACTGGTAGCCACGACTAACGTGACTAAAATGAGCACCCAATGCATCAGCGACCATTACAGAATCAGCAACAGATGTGCCGTTAACGTGGAGAACAAGAGCGGGGGGGGGGGATTATGTTTGCCAGCAATCTTACGGATATGTGATCATACAGCTTGAATGAGGGAGGAGTTAATTGTAGAGACATAAAGCATCAACCTGATTTTTTAGCCTCTTTCACTGTACAGTGAAAGAAAGCAGATGCCCAGCGAGAAAGCATTAGATGGCGTGAATGATCACCAAAGCACTTAGACATGAAGGGGCGTGCAGAACAGGGAATCGTGACAAGGGCAGCTCAAAACGTGGTATCAAGAAATGCAGCAAGCAGACCATGGACACTGCCCACGAGGAAAGGAGATAAGGAGGCTGTAAGAGATGTTAAAGTTGGCCAATCAACATTATCAAAACACCAACATGGGGGACAGGGAACGGGAGAGTACTGTATGTAGTGAGATGAAGGTAACAGAATATGGTCACTGTACAGGCAATCCTTCAGAACAGACCAACCAAAGACAATGGCAAGGGAAGTACAACATAACGACAGATCGATACAAGAGAAAGAAAGAGTCTGAGCATCAAAGTGGATGGAGTCACCTGTATTAAGAACACAAAGATCGTGGGAGGAAATGAAAGCTTCAAGAAGATGACCACGAGGATTGATCACTGTATCATCCCACAAGGAACTGAGAAAGTTAAAATCACCCAATAAAAGAAAAGGAGGGAGAAGATATAACAAATCCACGAAGGCACAAAAATCAATAGCTACTGAAGGAGCAAAATGACACAACCAATATTCAATGACCGAGGAACACACGTGCCAAAGTGCACAGAAGCAAGGTAGAAATACACAAACATCATATGGAACCATATGATGAACTAATATAGTTCATCTATCCATCCATCATCCAATTCTACGTTGCCCCATGGGAAGCGTAGAAGCCCGGGGCTAGGCAAGTTGGTCTTGACATTTAAAATGACAGTAACCCGCCTTACTCATCCCTGAGTGGCATTATGTGTGCAATAAACCCCAACCACCTCTTGGATATAAACCTTCACTGGCTCAATCCGATCGGAGCGCCGTAATTACCCACTAAACCACCAGGCACCAAAATTTGGTTAAGTGGTTACCACCCAGCATAGTAAATGGTTTCCTGGTGTACAGGAAACCATTAAGCTTGTCACTCAGTGTATAGTCACCCACAGGCAGAAGGAAGAGGAAAGAATGAAGGAAAGAAAGACAGAAAAAGGAGCATAAAGTCACCCATTGGCAGAAGGAAGAGGAAAGAATGAAGGAAAGAAAGATAGAAGAGGATGGAGGGAAAGAAGGATGGAGGTGAGGAAAGGGCAGATATCCGAGAGCAGCACTACATCGATTGAGTGGATGGTATGATAAGTAAGTAAGTAATAAGGACTAGCACCAAGCCCAAGAGGACTATATGGCACTAAAACTGGTGCGTAAAGATGACAGGTATGCTATGGTGGAATAAAGGTAGGGAAGACACTAAATGTGAGGCAAGATACGGGTTTGAGATAAGAAGTGCATGAGGTGTGTGACGGAAAACACAGGGAATTCACCAAGATCAGCTAAGGTAGGGGCACGTCCAAGGGAGTAAAGGAACGGGAGAGTCCGTCTGCGCACGGCCTGGAACCAAGGGCAGTCAAGCAAAAGATGGTGGACCGTGAGTGGGACCTGACTACATTGACAAATCGGAGGAGTGCCTCCTGACATTAGAAAGCCATGTGTGATTCGTGTGTGACCAAGGCGCAGACGGGCTAGGGCTGTTTCCCAACGCCTCTTGCGATGGAAGGACGACTGCCAGGGAGTGATAGTATGTTTGATGGAGCGGAGTTTGTTATCAGTTGTAGACATCCATTCTGTTTGCCACCGCTGGCCAAGGAGACGAGTAACAATCGGGAGATAATCAGTTGCGGGATAAGATGAGGTGTGACAGAATGAGAGGTGACAGCTGTACGTGCCAGGCAGTCAACCCTCTCATTACCCGGTATCCCAATATGGCTTGGGACCCAACAGAAGGAGACAGACTTCAATCTGGTGTTCATACGGAACAACCATTCCTGTATCTTCAACACTAGTGGGTTGCTGGCCGGGATAGACTGCATACCATTTAGTGCACTAACTGAATCTGTGAAAATAACGAAGGTATGTAGCCTCGATCAGTATATAATGCAAAGGGCCAGTAAAATGGCCAGCAGTTCAACAGTGAAGATACTGGCGACTGGTGGAAGGCGGATCTGATAGGCATGGTCTGGGAAAAGAACTGCAAAACCCGAGCCCATAGAAGACTTAGAGCCATCCGTGTACACTGGGGTCGCTGAGGAATGACAACGCATATGATCCATAAAAAGATGATAGAGTTCCTGTGGGGTGGAAGAGGATTTTAGACGAGAGAGCAGGGCATCACATACAGTAGGGCGTGGAAGAAGCCAAGGCAGGAATATAGAATCTCGCAGAGGGAGAACTGAAATAGCTGGGAAAGAAAGGGATGCAAGTAATTGGAGACCCTACAAGGAAAAGATGAAGCTAACGAGGCCGGAAAAGGAGGGGAGAGGTGCGTAACAGAGGAGGGGAAACCTGCAGATGGGTGTTGAAGAAGGCGAATGCGATAATGGAGAGTTAGCTTGTCATGTCTGGAGGACAGAGCAGGCATACCCGACTCGACATACAGGCTTGCAACCGGGGTGGAGCGAAAAGCACCCAACGCCAGACGCAAACCATGATGATGAACAGAATCAAGGCGTTGAAGGATGGAAGATGAGGCCGATGCATAAACCTGACAGCCATAATCAATCTTCGACAAAACTAAGACAGTATGGAGTCGGAGGAGCGTTTACAGTCTGCACCCCAAGACATATGACTGAGAGTTTGTAATAACCGAAGTCTGAGGGAAGAAGAGGTCTTAAGGGAAGAAAGATGCGGGGACCAAGTCAGTCGAGAATCAAAGACAAGGCCAAGGAAAGGGGCTGATAATCGATATGGCAGGGGGGGTACCATATAGTGTAAGAGGGGGTTGAGGGATTGAATGACGGCTCGTAAAAGTTATAGCACAGGATTTTGTGGGGGAGAATTTAAAGCCATGATTCGTGGCCCACCCTGCGGCAGCATCTATAGCTGATTGAAGTAGGGCTCGTAAGGCCAGAACATCTGCTCCATCTGCATATATAGTAAAATCATCTATGTATAATGATGCACGAACACCATAAGGAAGAGATGAAATGATATCATTTAATGCAAGGATGAAAAGAGTAGTACTAAGCACACATCCCTATGGGACACCCTCATGCTGTACGTATGACTGGGATAAGACATTCTGAAGGCGTACACAGAAGGTCCGGTCACAAAAGAAATTCTGTAAGAAGACCCCCATATTGCCATTAATTCCACAGTGTTGTAGGACACGGAGAATATTATACCTCCAGACTGTATCATAAGCCTTTTCAAGATCAAAAAACACTGCTATGGCCACCTTTGAGTTAGTGAAGGCTTGTTGGATGAAGGTTGCTAGCCTCATCAGGGGATCTAGGGTACTCCACCCCTTACGGTAACCATATTGTAAGGGCGAGATCACACCACGTGATTCTAAATGCCACATTAGGCGAGAGTTTACCATGCATTCCATCAGTTTGCATAGACAGCTAACAAGAGCAATAGGGCAATAATCTCCAGGTGACGACCCAGATTTGCCAGGTTTAAGGAATGGTAGGAGGTAGGCCTGTCTCCATTCATTAGGGAAGTTCCCAGTGGACCATATAGTATTATATATTCTAAGCAGAAAGTGAAGGGCTGTCTGGGACAGATGTCTTATCATGTCGTGGTGTACACCATCGGGTCCCTCACAGGTAGAACCGCAAGCAGTTAGAGCTACTTTGAGTTCCAAGCTGGAAAAAGAGGCATTGTACGCTGCATCTGACGACAGTGTGAACTGCAAGGGCGTCCGTTCTGAACATCTTTTGGCTGTTAAAAAGCTAGGGGGGAGATGGGACTCACTGCTAATCTGGCTAAAATGGTGACCCAGAATATTGGCAACCTGAAAAACATCACCTATGGCTCCATCATTGGTGGTGAGGACAGGAGTTGGGGTAGGTGACCGTTTAACCGCTAGTTTCCTGATGCAGGACCATATATACGTGGAATGGGTGTGTCCAAGACGATGGTAGAGACATAAGACATCCAGCTGTTCTTTTTTGCTCGACGCATTGTGTGGCGAAGGAGAGCATTAGCTTGTTTAAAAAGTATAAAAACTTGGACCTACAACACAGTGCCCTTTTTTCTGTGGAAGCTCTTCCACCTTGGCCCTCTTGACCCGGAGTGCTGAACTGCATTGGTCATTCCACCATGGCACACATTTTGAGGACACAGGTCGGGAGGTACGCGGAATAGAGACTCGGGCAACCGTAAGGAGAAAGGCTCGGAAACAGGAAAGCAAAGCAGTTGGATCATGGGAGAGCGGAGGAGGAGTGGGAGGAACAGCCTGGGATGTAAAAGTTGCCCAGTCTGCCCTATTGAGGCACCATCGAGGAGGGCCGGGGACCAGTTAATAAGATGTGTGGGTTAGGAAGATTGGGAAATGGTCCGTGGCGTAATAATCATTCAGGACCAAGGCCGACACATGCAAGCTTGTTGGAGCCTTTAAAAATGAAAACGAAAACGAATGACCAAGTGAAGTCCAAGGAAATCGTTGGGGTGCAGACGGATAGGTCAATGGCAGAGAAAGTTCGAGTACGGCCGTCAAAATGGGTTGGGAAATCAGAGTTAAAAATGTAAAAATCATGGGCAATGAGGAAATCCTCCAAGGAGCGCCCACGTGCAGTTAAAACAGAGTCACCCTAGAGGGGGTTCCGACAGTTAAAATCACCTAAAAGCAGGATAGGAGGGGGAAGGGTAGATAATAGAAAATCGAGATAATTAAAATTGATAGGTATTGAAGGGGAAAGATACAGTGAAACCACTGTAACCCACCTAGATAGAAACACTCTGGCGAAGGTACATTTGATAGTAGTCGTAACAGAAAGGGTTTTAAAAGGAACATCAACATGTATCAGGAGACAGGTATCATACTGGGAATGGAGTAGACTCAGATATGAATAAGACGAAAGGGGGGTGGTGAGACATGTCTCTTGGAGGCAAAGAATCAGTGGGTTATATTGAGAAATTAAAAACCGGAGGTCTGGCCGATGTGTGGTAAGACCGTGGATATTCCATTGTATGATGGGAGCCATTGCGTAAAATAAAACTAATAATAATTAGGAAGATCGAGGTCTGGTTTGGGAAGCTTACGATGGGCTGTAAAACTGAATTTATGGCGGATGGGTATCACATATTATTGAGTTGGTCCGATAGTAGGAATAGGAGCAGAGGGTGGAAAAGGCAAATGAGGAGGGCGGTCACTATAGCCCGGTGGCATTGGGAGGGATAAAGGAGAGGGATTAGGACAAGAAGAGAGGGGGGCAGAAGGGGAAGGAGGGATGGGAGTAGGAGGGAGATCAGAAGGAACCAAGTGGATTTCTGCCATATGGAGCATTTTTTGTGGACTCAATGGTTCCTGTAAAGGAGTCGCTAGAAACTCCATAATGTCTGTGAGGGTTTCACTCTCAGCGCCCGTTGAGAGTGTCGCCTGTGGTGTCAACAGGGGAGTTGGAGCCAGTTGTGGAGTGGCTTGCGGAGTTTAGACTGGGTTGGAACCAGATTGTTAAGTCGAGACTGGGATCTTTGTTGAAGTGGGTGTTACGGAGAGCGAGGGACGAGCGGTACGCATTTTACGAGTTGGGGGAGAATGTGTAGGTTTTGTGGTACCCTTGGCATCTGATGCTGTGGCAGGCAGCCCACGTTTGCCAGAGGGAGGTGGACGGCGGGCACCACGTTGTGGCAGAGGGAATAATTGTTGGCGGAGAGAAGAGGAAGAGTGAGGAGGAGCAGCAGAACAGGAAGGGCGATAAGGGGAAGAGAGAGGAGTGGACAAGAAAGGTGTCAGGGGGGATGCTGAAGTAGAAGAGTCTAGAACAGAGAAAGAGTTGGAGAGAGAAACTGGAGGGGCCTAAGAGCAGGAAGTAAAACAAGAAGAGGGAGAAAGGGAGGTGGAAGAGGGGAGAGCAGAGACAGAAGTAGAGGAAACAACAGTGACAGTCTGAGGGGTAGGTGAGGAGGAGGAGGCAGTAGAGGAACCGGGGACTGGCGATACCAAAGGGGCAAGTGTGTCAGATAGGGAGATGATGGCAGAAAAGGAGTTAAGAGGTTGTAGTGTTTGCCGTGTGGTGGGACTGAGAAACGGCAGAGGTAGTGGGGACAGGATGGGTCACTCAAGCATAAGTAAGACGGGAGGTGAATCCCAAGTCACGGGCACGTTCATGAGCTGCACGGAGGGATAGACCTTCTTTCCAGCGAATCCTGGAGCCTTGGGATTCGAAGACGTATACTGGACAATTCCAGGATGAGGCAGTATGAGAGCCTTGGCAGTTCGGGCAGACCTGGATCTTTGCTATGCAGGCTGAAGAGGTGTGGCCACATTGGGCGCAGGTAGGACACACTGTCTCTGACATACAGTATTTGGCTGGGTGGCCATAACGCCAACAAGAAGGGCATTGTCGAGGATGAGGCGTGTACTCTTTGACCCGGAGTTGTGTGCCACCAATAATCACAGATGTGGGAAGATCACGGTCCTTAAAGATGATTTTGGCGATGTTAGCTGAGTATTTGCGGTGCCCCAGAGGGGGAAGTGTGTAGCACTGGACAGAAATTACTGGAAGGTGTTGGGCTGACATGATTGCTTGTATGTCTGCAGAACATTCTGAAAAGCTGCGGTCTCCTATGGCTATATATGACAGGACCAGAACAGTTCCAGTGGTAGAGTTTAGGTGGGTATCTGGAACTGCCGAGATAGGGAGACCAGAGGGGTCAGTGAGTGATAACACCTTCTCAGCCTGTGCAGCTGTTTGTACGGTTGAGGCGGTCTCCATTAGGACGTGATGCGAATGTGATGTCAGGACCTACTTGTTGAAGGAGAGAGAGATGGAGAGTGAGGTCATTCGTCATCGGTTGGATGTTAAAGTACTTAGGCCACGTCTGACGACCGAAAATTGATGTTAGTGATGGGGGATTTGGAAAGAGAAGGGGAGGAAGGAGAGGGGGGGGGAGGTGAAGAAACAGAAGGATAAGAAGAGGAGGAAAGAGACGGAAAAGTAGGGGGGGGTTCCGCCTGTTTGGGAGAAGGTTTTGGAGGAGCATCTCCCGTTGCTCCTTGAATAAGTGTTGGAGAATCATCACTGGCCATGGTGAGCCTAACTGTATACGACGGGAATTAAACTGGTCCGCTCCTGAGAGCCTGAGTCAGGAGTAAGGGCAAAAAATACAAGGGCTACTGCACCCATGGTTCCCTGAGGACGTTCGCGACTGACACAAAAGATACAGCCTTGCATCCCATCAGCACGGCTCTCACACCTCAGGAAGGTGAGAAGAAAAGAAGATAAAAGAAGAGAAGGGAAGAAAAAGGACCAAGCAAAATTAGTAGGGTCAAGGACTGGGACCCAAGGGCAGGGGAAGCAGGGCATAGCGACACCACCCTCACCATCAGGACTCAGCCCCAGACTGCTGAGCCCCCCCACGACAACAATGGGCTTGGTATTGTGGGAGGGGGGATGGTGAGATAAGAAGTATGAAAAACAGAATGCGGAGAACTAATAAAAGTATAGCCAAGAATTGGGAGAGGAGGCGCAGTATGGCGAGTTTCTTGTAAACAAACTACTGCAGGTTGGTGAATGGATAGCAAAGAATGTAAATCATTATGCTGAACATGAAAACTCTGTTAATTCCATTGCAAAATGGACATAATAAAACAAGAAAAAACACAACCAGAAAAAGTGAAAGGCAGAAAACGAGACAACAGAATGACAAACCACCCAAGATACATAACCTAAAAAAGAAAAAGTTAACGGCTGGTGATAATAGTGAGGATGGAGGAAACGGAAGACCGAGAAGCAGAAACTGAAGTGGGGTGGGATTTCGAAACTAAAGAGCGATAAGAGGAGGGGCGAACTACCTGTCAGACTTCAGTTATATAACCAATTTTGGCGCCTGGTGGTTTAGTGGGTAATTATTGCGTTCCAATCAGACTGAGCCGGTGAAGGTTTATATCCAAAGGGTGGTTAGGGTTGATTGCTCATGTAATGCCACTCAGGGATGAGTGAGGCTGGTCACTCTCATCTTAATTGTCGGAACCAACTGTCTAACCCCGGGCTCCTAAGCTCCTCATAGGGCAATGTAGGATTGGATGATGGATGGATGGATGGATTAATGGAATAATGACAAGGTTGTTGTTGATGCTGTTGTTGCTTCTCCAGTCTGTACTGCAAAGCAGACCTGTCAATTAAAGGTAAAGCAACTGCTTCCCTGGGGCCTGCCAGAGGTACGGCACAGAACAAAAACCAAGTAGGGATCCAGCACCCCATTGTAGTAGACAGTGCATGATAAGATAAGACCAGAGTCTTTCTCATGGTGAAATGCATGGATATATGGGGAGGTTTGGCTCCTGGATAAACACTGCAACTGCTTCACCCAGTATGCACAGTGCCACCACATGTATGCTCCCTTTCAGCACCACTCAAAAAAATATAATCCAGTAAACATAACTTACTACTTCTCACGTTATTCAGGAGAGAATTCAAACTCCTTTGCCTTTTACATTTTACTAGCAGACAGACAGACTCTCTCAATGACTGAATCAGCATCACATATACATACATACATACACAACTTTAAAAAAGTACTATAAACCATGAAATGTAACAGAATTCAGTAGTGGCAACTATGTTCACCTGGAGCAGAGTAAACTGCAGCAGCATAGGATGCCTTACTGATACAGTAGTTATATACATAAAGTGTTAATTTTTCATAATTGAATATATTTTAAAAATTATGTTAGTAGCTCCTGGCTGACATACTATTTTTGTATTTCTAAGATCACTAGTGACCATCAGATAAACCCAGGAATTTTGTTATTATTGGTAAAACAAGTAAAAACCTACAAATGTCAAAATACCAAGACTAGTAGCTACGTCAAGGGAGACAGCTTTATAAATTGGTAGTTTGCATGGTGGTGTATATACATATAAAACTTTATAAATCCATGATGTATGGTATTAACATTAACTTCATAATTTGCATCCATGAATTGTCATAATGTAATTACAGGTACGGTATACTTTTTTTGTGGGTGTGCCAGCCATCAATACACTCGTTATACTACTACCCACTGGTAACTGAACACTGGCTGACAAGGCAACTAACTTCCTGTGTATCATGAAACTACTTGTTACACTTGGATGGTTAACCATAGTGGGTTGGCAACATGACAAGTGGTAGTAAAAATTTTTTCAAAACCCAATGTCAGACAAGTTGTAGTGAGTAAGCACCTAAATCCCATTAGCTGCTACTTCCCCATCAGGTGAACAAGGCTTATGCATGTAAGAATGTAAAAGCTTTTTCAAAACAAACTTTTAAGTCAGGTATGTTGTGTCCTGTGCAAAAGATGAAGATGATGCACTCATGCACGAGTCTACACAGGCAGTGACTGAGGGTCCAATCAAACCACAAGACACACATGATGACCTAATAAAACATAATGTAAATTATACATAAATTTCTACCCAGCATAATTCATCAACGCATCAGAACTGTAATGTAATGATTCTGGATGACTGAAACTATACAAGGAAATACATTACTATACAAGGTAAGATAAGTGTTTCAAATTAACAGTTTTGCAGTAATTAACAAGTGCTAACTTGGCAGCAATATAAAAGGGAAACTTCCATTAAGTTTGCTCTATGAATTATGGAGATTCCTCTATAGGAACTACCATACTTTTCTCATTTAGCAACCTTGATCTTGGGCACTAGAAATACCATTACATTTAAAATGCTATTGATCTTTGTTCTGTTTGTGAACAGTAAAATGTCTACCAACATCACGTTTAGTTCTGAACCTTTTGCCACACTGATCACATTCGTATTTTTTCACTCCCGCATGAATCAGCAAGTGCTGGCTGAGGCTTCCTTTATGAGAGAAGAGAGCATTACATTGATCACACTTGAATTTCTTCACATCAGAATGAACATTTGAGTGTTGATTGAGGGTGCTTTTCTGACTAAACCTCTTCCCACACTGATCACATTTAAACCTCTTCAGTCCTGTATGAATCACCGAGTGTTGGTTGAGGTGGCTCTTATGGCCAAATAGCTTGCCACAGACATGACAGGGATACTTCTTCACCCCTGAATGAATAAGTAAATGCTGAGTGAGATTGCTTCTGTGGCCAAACACTTTCCCACACACTTCACAATTGAACCTCTTGATGCCTGCATGAATCAATAAGTGCTGGGTAAGAGTACTTTTATGTGCAAACACTTTACTGCATTCTTCACATTTGAAATTCTTCTCTCCTGTGTGAGTCAATGTATGTCGGGTTAGGTCGGACTTCAGGGTAAATTGCTTGCCACAATCATCACATTTGAAGTTCTTTTCCCCAGAGTGAATCATTAAGTGTCGGGTTAGGTCAGATTTCAGGGTGAACTGTTTACCGCACTGTTCACATCTGAACTTCCGTGCTGCATGGATTAGGGAGTGTTGAGTGAGGCTTCTTTTCTGGCCAAAAAGCTTGCCACATACATCACACATAAACTTCTTCTCATTGGCTGTGAGCATGACTGATTCCTGTATAAGTTCATGCATAATGAGGCAAGCTTCTTCACTCACCTCACACTCCAACTTCACAACTGGTTCCTCCTTGATCACATCCATTTTGGCACTTCTGGCTCCCTCAGCCCATGATAAAATTACACTACTCCTCACTCCACTGGTCTTACTATGTGCCAACAAAAAATCACTCCCAACACCATTGTCATGTGGGAAAGGTTTCCATTGTAACTGAACAATGACTATCAACACTCAAAATGAAGTTGGCACTACACAACTAATGGATAACAATGACTCACTCATTTCCAAACACTTGTATAACAAACATTAGCTACTTAGTTCCAAGGACACCTCACCCATTGAATATTCCAGATTCCACCCACACCACACAAAATAAAATTCATGACATGTTGCATTGATTATTAGTGTACAACACAAAATGCTGGTTAAGCTGCCTCCTGTAGCCTGTGCTAAGAAGACAGGATTAAACTATCTTCTGAACAGCAACTACTGTAAGAGTATGAATTATTTCCTGTCTACAATGAGTCATTAATTTTGGTACTGAAGCAGGTCTCTGCTAACCTCAATGTTGATGCTTCTTCATTCCAGTCTGTTAAGTCTTTCTATCACTGATGCAGCTTTCTGAAAATCACACTGTTGATGCTTCTGCCCCACTGACTTTAGTTGTGGACCTGGAACAAGAACTGCCATTAGATCAGCAGCTCTGTGAACCTGACAACAACAAGAGACCCTGTTGTATGCATAAAATGGGAAAAAGAGACGACCAGTAAGGCAAAAGAAGAAAGATATCAATGACCACACAGGATGACCTATCACCAAAAGAGTACATTATGAGGATTATTGGAGGTGCATACAAACTGCTGAGCATCATGAGAGTTACCGGTACTGTTAATTCCTGTGTATTGGATGAGGAGATGCCGAATAAGCTAACAGCATCCATGATAAGACCAAGATTAGAATATGAGGCCATGGTATAGTAACCACATTTAAAGAAACATGTTAATAAATTAAAAAAGGAGCAGAGGATGGCCACAAGGATGATATCAAGCTTGAGAGGCAGTCTCATGACAAGATGACAGCTTCGTGATGTAAAGAAGTTTCAGTTTACATCCCTAAATGAAACAGTTACAAGGGGAGGTCATGTAAAAAAAAAAAAAAAAAAAAAAAAAAAAAAAAAAAAAAGTATGTTTAAAACTAGAATGGATAAAATCAGATATGGAGACAGGACAACATAAACTTAGCTCAAGCTTTGTACACTCCAACTAGATATCAACCATTATCTTACACTGTCGGTGGATCTCCTCTAATACACTCACCAGCATGCTAGTCCAGGCTGGGTGAGTTGCCTTGTAGTATGAAATTTACATGCCCTCTTGCTTCTGTCCTCTCATCACTTGTCTGAAACAGAAAACATACCTATACAGTATTTTACCAAACTGACATACCAGTATGCAATATGATGTGCAGTTACTTACCTCTTTTTTCTCCCTCATACCATACGGTAGTGTGTGTGTGTGTGTGTGTGTGTGTGTGTGTGTGTGTGTGTGTGTGTGTGTGTGTGTGTGTGTGTGTGTGTGTGTGTGTGTGTGTGTGTGTGTGTGTGTGTGTGTGTGTGTGTGTGACGTAGGTTAACCTCAAGCTGTGAAGAGCAGCATGGGGGATGGTAATGAATGGTGATGGGTGAAATATCTCAAATACAACATATGCTGATAATTTTGTGCTAACTGCTACGAGTGAACAGATACTTTGTAGACTGGTACAGAGTTCTGTGAATGTGTGCAAGCATACTTTGTGAGTAAATACACTGTTGATAAGAACAATTATTATAACTGACAGGTGACTCTAGGTGCAATGTGCTGGTGAAAGAAGACATGAATTAGGGAGACAGTTAGGTACCTTGGTGCAGTAACTGAAAGAGGTAATTGTACAAAGAAAGTATAGAGTGACAGGGGTCTCAGTGTTGTGATTGTACAAGAAATGCATAGTGTCTCTGTGCCTACAATAAAGTATCAACTGGTGTGGCTTGAGTGAAAAGTCAAGGATGAGAGCAATGGAAATGAGATTACTGAGGAAAATGTAGGGATTGCCTGGAGGGGATAGTATAAGAAATACAGTACACTCGCCTACTGAGCGAGCTCAGATTGCGTGAATCGCATTGTATGCAAGTGACCAAAAATATTAACCAAAAACCTTGAATGCGCGAGTTTACCTCACAAAACGCGAGGTAGAGGCAAGGAATGGCTTAAAAACGCCATTCTCCATCAGTACTCGACTCCCATCCCCACATAACGCGCCAATAGTGACCTAGAGGCTCATGGGGAAGGTGCTCAAGAGGAGTCTACAGTAAGAGCTTGCCAATAACAACTTCGATAATAAAGTTTTCGGCAATAACAGTAAGTTAGAATAGATACCCAGTTTCTATAATAATGACGTTTATTTCATGAATACCAAGTTGCTATACTGCCAATATGTCCTTAACAAGACAAGGAATGAAACAAACAAACAAGAAGAGATGAAGGAAATTGCTGAAAATGTGAGCAGTAGCGAGAAGGAGAGGGAGGATCGTCCCCTCACCACCTCCCCTGACTCTCCTGCCGCCGTCCCCTCTTCCTCACAAGCCGACTCCCCCTCCACAGCCCCACCTGACTCACCTGCTTCACCTGGCATACCTGTAACCCCATAATGACTGTTGCTGCATTCTGGAAGATGTGTAACAATCAACAGGCTGTAAATTTCTTCATCAAAGCCTGGAATAATACAACATTGGCAACCGTTAAACAAGCGTGGTGCGGCCGTGGTGGCAGCGGGGGCACTGTAAGTGCATTGCCGCGCCTCAGAATCCCTGTTCTTTAAGTCCATCAGGCCTGTTGTCTACTGTTGTTAAGTTGACTGCCCATATTTTTATTATTGTAGCTATATCTGTAGTACAATGTCTGAAAATTTTGACCTTTATTATGTCTCTAAGGGCAAAAAATTTCTAGGTATGAGGGGGTACTGCCCATATGTAATTTTTCCCATAAGATTATGCATTCTCAGTGTGTGAATCCACACCACGCGAGGTCGTGGACCGCCCAATCTCTCGCGCACTGTGCGAGCCTACTGTAATTTGATTAATGAAAAATGAGAAGTAAGGAAGTCTGGACAACAAAGAGAGTGTACTGTACTTAGTTGGTACGGTCACTTGGAGAGAATGAATGTAATTAGGATGATGAACAAATAAGATACTGTATACCTGTATGTGGGAGAGTTTGAAGGTAGCAAGAGACATGGCAACTGGCAGGCCAAGGAAATCATGGACAGATGTGGTAAATGAGTGTGTAGGAAAATGAAGCAGGAGTGAATGAGGCTTGGGAACTGATGGAGTGTGTAGGAAAGTGAGGTAGGGGTGAATGAGGCTTGGGAACTGACAGGGAGTGTGTAGGAAAGTGAGGTAGGGGTGAATGAGGCTTGGGAACTGACAGGTAGTCTGTAGGAAAGTGAGGTAGGGGTGAATGAGGCTTGGTAACTGACAGGGAGTGTGTAGGAAAGTGAGGTAGGGGTGAATGAGGCTTGGGAACTGACAGGTAGTCTGTAGGAAAGTGAGGTAGGGGTGAATGAGGCTTGGGAACTGACAGGGAGTGTGTAGAAAAGTGAGGTAGGGGTGAATGAGGCTTGGGAACTGACAGGGAGTGTGTAGGAAAGTGAGGTAGGGGTGAATGAGGCTTGGGAACTGACAGGGGATCAAGTTGGTTGGATGAATTAGGCTATGTACCATATGCACATGACAAAGCGGTAGGTGGGGGGCACTCACCATCCACTCACTCGATGTACCAGTAGTGCTGCTTTGGGTGTCTGCCCTTTCCTCTCTTATTTCCTTCCTTTTCTGTCTTTCTTTCTTTCATTCCTTCCTCTCTTCTGCCTATGAGTGACTTTACACTCCCTCTTCTGTCTTTCTATCTTTCCTCTTCCTTCTGCCTGTGGGTGACTCTACACTGAGTAACAAGCCAAATGGTTTCCTGTACACCAGGAAACCATTTACTATGCTGGGTGATAACCATATAACCAAACCTGGTGGTTTAGTAGGTAATTAACCCACTGACTCCCGCTGACGTATATATACGTCCAAACGTTTTGTCACTGTGGCTCCTGTTGATGTATATAAAAGCGTAGCAATTGCAAGGTCCCCAATTTGTATAATTTTCAAATTCCGTGTGTGATTTTTGGTACATATGCACAGGACACCTTCCTCTACAAGATGCCAGGCAGGGTCAATGCCTTACCCCGCATGACTTCCCCCCCCCCACACGCCATTGTCTCGGCAATTCACCTGTTACCAGTGACCTGGCCAGTAAAGACATGTCGTGCCACGGTACGAAATTCAAGGCCAGAGTGATTCCCCAATCGATGACAATGTGGAGGACAAAGTTTACGTGGCATTAGAGGAAGAAACAGTCAGAAACGATGATCAGGTAATGTTGCCAAAAAAAGTCAGGTATGCTGATGTGTTTGGTGAGTGAAACAATGCTTATATTGCCTATATTACTGTGCGAAAACTAATATACTCTCGTACTACATATAAATTCGTACCAAATAAATAAATATCGTTTATGAGTGATGTGGAATAGTTACCCTCCCATAGAACTTGTTTTCTTTGGAGCCAGCCTTACAGAAAACCCAGCAAGGTAAGGGGTACTTCTACCTGTACCCAGTATTTTAAAGGGATACTGCTACCTGAACCCAGTATTTTAAACCTCAGGTGAGCAATTTTTCCTCTTAATTTTTGATGTTTCTCACCAAAAGCGGAGGTTTGAGCCAAAAAATCTTTTTTCCAAAATTGGTCGGGATTGGGGGGAGTCAGTGGTGGAAAATCGGTTGGGACGGGGTAGGTTAAGGTGCTCCAATCAGACTGAGCATGCGTAGGTTTATATCCAAGAGATGGTTGGGGTTTATTGCTCATGCAATGCCATGTCACTCAAGGACATGTGAGGCCGGTCACTCTCATCTTAAACATCAGGACCTACTTGCCTAGCCCCAGGTTCCTACACTCCTCATGGGGCGACATAAGATTGGATGATGGATGGATGGATGGATGTACATGACAGAGGTCTGGCACCCACTTTTTTCATTTGATCATTACTGGACAGATTACATGTGGTATGATATAGCTGGTAGGCAATGCATGTTTAATCTAGTTATCTGTCTATAAATCGTTCGTTTCAGTTTTGAAGGCTCCAGGACGCTAGCATGCGTTGGCCTTGGTCACATAATGGTGGCTCTCCACGCTGCTCGATCTCTGGCAGCCTCCCTGTTCAGTCCCTTAACCCTGAGGTCACACTTAAAGACCTCATCCCAGGTCTTATTTGGTCTACCTCTTGCAACCCCACCCCTAATACTAAAGCATCTCACTTTCTGCACTCAGTTATCATCCCCCATCCTCTCCATGTGCCGAAACCATTTCAATCTACCTCTCCTCACCACAAAACCAATACACTCCAGTCCCATCCTATCTCTTAACTCCTCCATCCTAAACCTAGCTCTCCCAGGCCTTGCACTCAGGGATGCACTGCAGATCCACCTAATCACTGTCATTTCTGTACATTTGAGCCTGCGAATATCCTCTTCTTTTACTGCCCAGGTCTCACTATCATACAGCATTACACTCCTAACACATGCTGCATACAAAGATCCCTTAGCACATAGGAAGAGCCCTCTCAATGTCAGGAGAGGCAACAGCTCCCTGAACTTCTTCCAACCACTCCTCACCCTAGCCAAAGAGCTGCTCCTGCCCCACCTCCAGCACATAACATGTCTCCCAATTAAAGAAAACTCTTCCACACACTCCAGAGACTCACCAGCAAGTTCAATTCTTTCAAGCCTGACAATCTCCACCTGCTCTCCCTGACACACTGCACACATAAAATAAATAAATATATATATATATATATATATATATATATATATATATACCAGTATATGTTGTAGATGGTTAGGCATATGCAGTAGAGTAAGGATTCCTGGGGCTTGCATAATATGTTGCTTTTAAGGCTCTACAATGTTTCATCTTGAAGTGAGAAAAGAGCTCAGGATGATGATGAAGGAATTTACTGAATGAATACCTGGTACAATTAAAGTTCTGTCATTCCTGATACATGATTATATACTGTATACATACATACCCTCAAAACCAGGTATTTAGAAAATATAACATTTATCAATAATCTTAAATAAATCCATTCAGCAAATCCAATACATAAGTTCAGGTTTCAGCCAATTTCTTTTGCCTCAGTTGATGGCAAAGTGTAGTCAAACAAGATGGTTGATCTGCCTAGTGAGTTAATTACCTATGGAGACTCATCCCTCCTTCATGGCTCTGGCTCATCAACTGTTAGTACCAGCTGGCTATTCAAGCTGTGGGAGCTGCCTGGTTCTGTCAGGTGAAAACAACCAGACTACAGTAAGGACACTTCCCATTCCCACACCAACAAATGGTCACCTTTTTAATGAGACAGCGGAGTGTGCTGGATCATCATCATCAATTAACCTCCTGTTACTAATAACACTTGAAAAAAAACAACAACAACAACAACTGCCAATGATAAATAGGCATTAGTGCAAATATCGGGGCCCAATGGAATTTTTACCTGCACTGCATGTCCGTTTTTTTCTTAACTGACGACACCACAGTTTCAAATGAGTATAAACTGGGATACCGATACTTACCTATTGTTATGCTGCCAGCCAGAAATAATGACAAGTAAAGTAAAATGATAAAAATAATGTTGATTATCCCACGTCCTTCAGACGCCGCCTTTATTGTTATTGTGACCAGTGTTGCCAAATACTGCTTCACTAATAACGCTAATATTTTGGACACTTGAAGAGGGTCCAAATCGGGTCAAAGCAGTGTTATTTCTCCAATATTTTTTTTGCCTTTTTTTCTAGATGAGGGTACAATTTTTTCCGTTCATGGCACAATGGTATCAAGACCGCTAAACGTACTCTCAAAAGTCGCTAAAGTATCTCATAAATCAAGAAAAATCGATAAAAGATTTACTTAAGTACCCATATATATGTAGCTAAAACTTTAAAAAAAAAATATACATTTGCCGCTAAATTTAGTCTCCTCTCCCCGAATCTCTAAAATGTAGCTGAATACAGAAAACTCGAGGAATCATCAGGATACTAATATATTCAGAAGAAACCTTCTAATATCTGATGATATCCAGAATGCCTCCGTACTTACTGCTGGACATAAATAATTTCTCGTTAAACTCAATTTCTGAATCTAGCGAAAAGTGTGTACTTTGGTAACTGCGTGTCTTTGGCTTCGGTCTATCTATCTATCTATTATCTATCTATCTATATATGCTCTCATGCTGTATTATTATTTTTCCCTACAAATTACAGGTGTCTGTAAAAAGTTTCTTAGCTTTTCTACTGTAAGTGGTGAGAATCATTATTCCAACCCTCTTTTCCACTTACATGGATTTTCTAGGAACAGGAAAGTAGAAAGGTAGGAGAAAAATCAACATAGTGCCCAGTAAAAATAGGCCTATTTATCCACTGATTATTCGAGCCCCCGAAATTTCTGGCTCCACCTCACCAACCAAACGATGCATGCACGAATTTGCACCTCACTGATTGATGTGAGGGTATATAGCCCACAGAAATAAACACTAGAGAATGCTAATCACGTGGCTCGCCTCGGCAAGTGAGTCCGCCATATTGCTTTGGGCTTAGATTAGCACAGACAACAGAATGACTGTGGAATGCACGGCAGCTACATGTCATCAGATGAGGGCAGCAGACAGCAAAGACAAGGGGCATGCGTGTCTTATTTAAGGAGAGAGAGAGAGAGAGAGAGAGAGAGAGAGAGAGAGAGAGAGAGAGAGAGAGAGAGAGAGAGATGAAGATTACGTGGATTGTAGCTGCCCTTGCAGACACAACAGTACGCTTATGACAGCCCAGCCCGTAACCAGACTTTCGAAGGGGGAGGGGGAAAAAGTCGTTTTCTGCTGAGGATTACATGGCAGCCGGCTGGTCAAAGGTCTGCTGCATGCTTACTATGGCCAGAGGTCTAGGTGTATGCATAAACGACGTAGAAAAGAAGCACAAAGCTTCTGAACAACGGAGAGTGATTCTTTTTGCAATGATATTACATAACAGACCTGAGAAAGTGGCCTTTAGGCAGCTGGGAGGGAGTGGGGGGGGATCGTCCGACCATCTTGACCCCCTCCCCCAGCTACGGGCCTGCAGTCTGTTAAAATCATTCCTGGTTTCCTTGAAAATATTTTAAAATGTTTTATCTAGGCTTGCAGGCTTTTTTAATGAAGAGGATATTGTTATTTCAATTACAATTAACTAAGGCACTCCCTGTACACTGTAGCGTTGATCATATGAACAGATAAACGCAGGCTTACTTTAGTCTGCCACAAGTACTCATGTAAACTAAGTGCTCATAACTTGTCAGCCTTGAATTGGCAATCAGTGTATTGTTGTTTACTTTGATGTGTAGTAGTAACATATTTTAGGCCACTTCAGGGGCATTTCATGATACACGAAGAGCTCGTACATACATATTTCTAGTTCTTTCTACTTTTGCCTAATGCCATAAAGTGTGCTGTATCTCTTTGTAATTATATGCTCATCACACCAAAACCATCACAAGTTCTTAATCCCCGCGGACTTCCTTCGATCCCCTGGAGAATTGTAGTTTAGTTTTCACCTGACTGTCACATGGAAATCGGAATATTTAGTAGACCTGTAGATGAGGGATGCAACCAAGAGAATGAATGTGCAAATGAAATGGCTCTCGGAAAGTTCTACTAAGTTCTGTATCATGGCTTTTAGGTCCTGCCAGTCCATGAACCTATGTAATTTTAAAACCTTCCTCTTTGTTTTCCAAGACTACTTCAGATATGGGCCAATGCTCACTGGTTTGTTTCGGTTAGACTTACAGTGCAGTGCCAGCGGTCGCAGTAAGACCTTAAGGGACATGGCTGCTGATCAGAGATTCTGCCCCAACTTTCTGGATTTCTACTCAGCTGCTCAATTTGAGGGCAAGCGGGTACTATTGATGTGCCCGGAAAAGGTGACTTACAGCCTTGGGCTCACGTAGAAAGGCCATGGACAGCACACAGTTAATTGTTAAGAATATACTGGTTTTTGAGAGGTGTCGCAAAAAATATTTCCCTATAATAGGCATTACTGTACGTATGATTTCTACGCGCAAAAACAGTATTTTGATATAACGTAGTGTCAAGGTCAAACATGGCTAGCAGAAAAATGTGAGAATTAAAAAAAAAAAAAAACGACACTTTTATAGAATAGCAAAATACCTACATTATAAAATTACTGTATAGTCCTATCTAATATGGCCGTGTGCTTTGGAAGCCAAGTCACGCGATTAACAGTGTAGCTAGTGTTTATGATATAGCCATTCCATCGGTATTATTTTCCTTAATCTCCTTCACTCCCTACATTCAATTGTCTGAAATGTCTTAAATATTCTTGAAGAAGTGTACTCCACGTACAGCAATGTTCCCTACAACCTTTTCAGCAAGGATAGCAGTTCCTAGCACTTCCTTGATCACTTGGCACATGTCAAGACTGTAATCTGAGAGGTGATAGCTATAAAAAATCAGTGGCCAAGTAACTATTGTACCTTATGGGTATGTAAAGCAGGCGCATCTTCACAATATAATTATTATAGGTTTTTACAATCTCAGCGTGGAATACAATTACTCTTGCAATCAAACCTCAGAATCTATTATGTCAAGTGATAATGTATACAACAAGCAAGTTGATCGCAGTGTGGAACGATAAAAATGTAGTCATTGGCTTTCTCACAAACGCAGCTAACATCATCTTGCCAGCCTCTACTTCTTTCTCTTGATGATGTGGTTATCTGGCAACACTCAAAAGTTTGTGTTGCTTCCTCAGTACGGCAACTGGAAGAAAACACAATGATTGACTGATTCATTGGTTTAAGTAGACCACAGTGTTAATGACTGCTCCTGACTCAGAGTGATTGGTCACAGCATTTCGTCGAGTCACACACTACATATATATATATATATATATATATATATATATATATATATATATATATATATAAAGTCTTTAATCACACTATGCTCCCATTAACTTGGCCTGTAATTGGCATCTTCATCCTGAGTTCTGAGTTGTGGCAATAGATTAACACTAGAACATGGTGCTAGTCACAAAGAGGTGTCATGGAAAGGATAGTCTTTTCCCGCCATTTTGCTACAAGAAATAAGCTGTAGAATGACGAAAATCTGATCCGTCAGAGAGAAAAGCGCACACTGATTTGGGTTAAAGTAGGTACTGCTTTGTGGTAGGTGGGGGACGCCCATTATCCACATATTTAGTGTAGAGGTACTCTGCTTTAGGGTAGCTCCTCATTGAGTAGCAAGCCAAATTATTTCCTGTAAACCAGGAAATCATTTACAACGCTCCTCCTCTAAACCTCACCTTCTCTTCCCATCTGAGACTCAGCTGTCTGAGGCGACTGATGGCAAAACCTCTTCTGTATCCTCCTACATTCTCTTTACTCATTTCAAAGCCAAAGGTGGTTGTTGTGTGTATGTACGCAACGACTTATCTTGCTCTCGTGTTCCTGAACTTGAATCTTCTGTATTCTCTATCCTTTGGCTTCGGCTCTCCTGTCATTCTCTGACTAAATATTTCTGTGCTTACTATGAAAAACTCTTCGACTATCTTACTTCTAAGATGGATCACATCCTATCCGTTTCTCCTTTCTCTGAAATCTTCATTTAGGGAGATTTCAATGTTCACCACCACCTTTGGCACTCCTCTCCTTTCATTGATCCACCTGGTGAACAAACCTACATCTTTTCTATCCTTAATGACCTAGAGCAGCTTGTACAGCATCCTACCCGTATCCCTGACCGCCTTGGAGAGAGCTCCAACATACTTGACCTCTTCCTTCTGCTTACACTGTTAATCTTTTCTCTCCGTTGGGCTCCTCCAACAACAACCTTATCACCCTAGCCTGTCCTATTGCTCCAGTAAGACCTGTGGACCCTCCAAAGAAACGTTGGTTGTGGCACTTTGGAGCTGCTGACTGGGAGGCCCTCAGGCAGTACTTCTTTGATTTTCCCTGGAATGATTATTGCTTCCATGGCCGAGAGTCCTCTGAGTGTGCCTTGTGCTTTACGGAGGTTATTCTCTCCGGCATGGATGCATATATTCCTTTCTCATATCCACTGACTAATGCAAAGATTACGTATTCTAATGCTCTCCACAACAAGGAGAGGCCTATAGAAGGTACTGGAGCCAACTTACTCTTGAATCTATCTATCAGTCTGTCTATTGCCAGACGCCATAATTCTATACGGGGTGGCCATTTGACTTTGAGTTATTGGTTTGACGGGGAGGGGCACTAACCCTCCACCAACCCACTTGTTGACACGCAGGGAGCACGTATGGGTTGGTTATATGGTTACCACCCAGCGTTGTAAATGGTTTCTTTGCCTTTATATATTTCTGCACGGAGTCTGTTCTTCGGTCTGCTAAAAATAATTTCATCCGTACTAAATGCTCTCAACTCTCCATCTCGAATTCTTCCCGCTTCTTCTGGCATCTTACTAGAAACCTTTCTAACAACTTTACCTCATCATCCTTCCCTCCTTTTTTTCACTCTGATGGCTCTGTAGCTATTTATTCTACTGATAAAGCAGAACTCTTCGCTCAGACTTTCTCCTCCAATTCCACCTTAGACGATTCCGGTGCTGTTCCTCCATCACTTTCCCTCTCTGACTTCCTCATGGCTGATATTAAAATTTCTTCAGTTGATGCATTTTCTGCCATCACTGGCCTCAAAACTAACTAGGCATATGGGCCTGATGGAGTCCCTCCTGTTGGCCTCAAGAGCTGTACTTCTGTGCTTTCACCCTGCCTAGGTAAACTCTTTCTCCTTAGTCTGTCAACTTGCATCTTTCCTTCTTGCTGGAAGTTTGCTCTCATTCAGCCTGTCCCAAAGAAGGGTGACCATTCCCATCCCTCTAACTATCGCTCAATTACTTTTACAGCCTGTGTTTCAAAAGTTTTCGAGTCTATCGTTAACAAAAAAAAAAAAAAAAAAAAAAAAATCTTAGAGCATCTTTCCTATCACAATTCTTTCTGATCGTATAGGTTCCGCCAGGGACGTCCCACTGGCAATCTTCTCACCTACCTTTCAGACTCCTAGTCATCCTCCTTTCGGGACTTTGGCGAAAGCTTTGCCATTGTAGTTGACATCTCAAAGGCTTTCAATCGAGTCTGGCATAAATATTTAATTTTCAGACTGCCCACTTACGGTGTCTACCCTTCTATCTGTGCCTTCATCTATAGCTTCCTTTCTGGTCGTTCTACGAGTATAGCTACCTCTTGTAGACGGCCACCGTTCTTCTCCTAGATCTATCAACAGTGGTGTTCTACAGGGCTCTGTCCTATCACCAACTCTCTTCCTTACATTCATTAATGACCTTCTAAGCTGTACATCTAACCATATCCACTCATACGCTGATGACTCCACCCTTCACCTTTCCATTTGCTTCCTGCAGCGTCCATCTCAGCAGTTACTCCAACAATCAAGGGATGAGGCTATGGCACACCAAATATCTGACATGGCTCATATCTCTGACTGGAGTAAACAAATCTTGTTTTTAATGCATCAAAAACTCATTTCTTACACATATCAACCCGACAAAATCTTCCTCGGGAGTACCCTCTAATTTTTAACAATATCCAGCTCAGTCCTGCATCATCTTTAAACATACTTGGGATTTCATTCTCTCGGAATTTATCTTGGAAAGAACATATTACCTCTCTTGTAAAATCAGTTTCCAAGAGATTGGGTGTGCTAAGCCGACTCCTTGCTATCATTACCCCTGAACAGTTGTTGACTCTACACACGGGTTTTTATTCGTTCCTGTGTAGAGTACAACTCTCGTATATGGGAAGGCTCCCCACATACAGCTCTTCTCAACAAGGTGGAGTCAAAGGCTCTTCGATTTCATTAACTCTCCTCTTACTGGCTCCCTTCAACCTTTGTCTCATCGCCGCATTGTTGCATCTTTATCTCTTTTCTATCACTAATGGTCACTGCTCCTCTGAACTGTCTGCTTGCATCCCTCCACCACTACGGCGGGCACGTAGCACCCGTCTAGCAACAAATTCTCATTCCTTTTCTGCCTAACTCTCAAATGCAAGAGTGAACCGTTACTCTCAGTCCTTCATGTATGCAACAGGTCAACTCTGGAACGGTCTCCCTTTGTCTGTATATCCTACTGCCTATGATCTCCAGTCTTTCAAACGCAGTGAGTCCAGGTATCTCGAAATGAATGGATCTTGAATTTGGATTTCTGTTATCTCGTTTTTTGGTTTTTCTTGGAGGGAACAATTTGCAGGCTCCTGGCATTTAGTTTCTTCTCTGCATAAAAAAAAAAAATTATAACCAACCTACACGTGTTCCCTACGTGACAGTAAGTGGGTTGGCGGAGGGTTAGTGCTCCTCCCCGGAAAACAACTAACTAAAAGTACAAAAAAGAGGCCTCGAACCAGGACTGAGCAACAGGTGACGACTAATGACCGAACAAAGGACATGGTACTGATTGCGACATGGTATGTATGGGGTGGAATGATGGGGTGAAAGAGAGAGAGATTGCCCAGGTGCTTGAGGGTGCAAAAGTGGACATATGTGGAATACCTGGGTGTAAATGGAGAGGTGAGAGTGTGAGAGAATGGGAGTCCGGATGGGGTATGTGCGTGGCAGTGGGTGAGAATGCGAGGGCAAAAGAAGGAGTATGTATTGTTGTCAACAAGAGATGGAAGTAGAATATAAGAGAGTATGGATCAGTTGGCTCAAGGATTGTGTGGGTTAGATTGAAAGTAAGACTACAAATGTGAGCGATTGTGTGTGTGTGTGTGTGTGTGTGTGTGTGTGTGTGTGTGTGTGTGTGTGTGTGTGTGTGTGTGTGTGTGTGTGTGTGTGTGTGTGTGTGTGTGTATGCGCCAACACAAGATCGTGCAAGGAGAGTAAAACAAGAGTTCTGGGCAAATGTGGAAGTGTGTATGGAAAAGTTTGAAAGGAATGAGAGGAATTTTAATTGATTTTATGAATGGAAATGTAGGGAATGTGAAGTTGGATGGAGTAGTTGGTGAGTGGGGTGTGCCTGCAGAAGTGGATGAGAATGGCAGTGCTCTAGTGCACATTTTTGCAGGGAGGGAGTTGGCGATAGCCAATACCCTCTTTAGACACAAAATGATCCACAGGTGTATGTGGTGCGTGATGAGAAGGGTGAGTGGTGAACTGAATGAATGGAAGGCAATGCTTGATAGTGTTTGTGTGGAAGACAGAATGAGAAGACATGTTATGGAAGCAAGAGCATACAGAGTTTGGGTGAGTGGACTTTCTGATCACCATGTGGCAGTGGCGAAAGTCAAAGTTCAAATGCAATGGAGGAATAGAAGGAGGGAAGGACAGGAAGAAGTAGTCCATACAAGGAGGGTAGAAATGTTGCAAGAGGATGGAAAAAAGGCAGAATATAATAGAGAAATAGAGGAGCGATTGGGTAAATATGATTTGCGGCACATGGGGGCGGTGGAGAGTGTGAAGAGGATATTCACCGAAAAGATCTGTCCAGCATGTGAGGTGGTGTGTGGGGTGAAGAGGAACAGCATGGTGGAATGAAGAGGTGAGACAAACTGTGACGCAAAATAAGAAAGCACATAGTGAGTGGATGGGAAGCTTGGGTGTGGAGGAAGTTGAGAGACGGAAGAGAGAGGTATAAGTAGAGAGGAAGAGAGAGGTGAAAAGATTAGTAAGAGAGAGTAAGAAGAGAGTGGATGAGGAATTTGGAAGGAAACTGAGTGTAAAGTGGAGGAAATTTAAGAAAATGTTCTGGAACGTGGTAAGGAGAGTAAGACACAGTGCTAAAGAAGTTTGTCGGTGGGTGAAAGATAAAAATTGTAGATTACTAATGGAGAAGGGAGAAGAAGTGAGTAGATGGAGAGAACACTATCAAGAACTGTTAAACATTGAGAATGAAAGTGATGCGAGGAAGAGTGGCTGGGGAAGGAGGTAGGTGAGAAGAGAGGAAGAAATCAGCAGGATGGAAGTAGTGGAAGCAATGAAGAAAGTCAAAATAGGGAAAGCCCCAGGAATTGATGGAGTTTGTGGTGAAATGCTGGAGCATGGGGGAGAGATAGTAGTAGAATGGATATGGAAGATGTGCAGATTGGCCTGGGAGGAGGGTAGAGTCCCGGAAGATTGGAAGTCAGGTATAATTATTCCCCTGTACGAAGGAAAAGGGGAAAAAGAAGTGTGTGGTAATCATGGCGGCTTTTGTCTTCATAGTGTAATAGGAAAAGTGTATGGTAGGATACTTATTGACAGAGTTAGGGAAATAATAGAATAAATAGTTAGAGAAGAACAGGGAGGTTTTAGGATGGGAAGAGGTTGTGTAGGTCAGATATTCATTCTTAGATCTTTAGTGGAAAAGTTTCTAGAGAAGGAAAAGAAGTTGTATGCGGCCTTCATGGATTTGGAGGAAGCATATGACAGGGTGGATAGTCAAGGAATGTGGAAAATATTAAGAATATATGGAGTAAATGGAAAGTTGTTGAATACCGTGAAGAGTATGTATGAGGGTGCTAAGGCTGCATGTGCGTGTGAATAGTGAATTGAGTGAATTTTTCTATTTGAAGGTTGGACTGAAACATGGATGTGCCATGTCTCCATGGTTGTTCAGTCTGTATATAGATGGGGTTATAAATGAGATACAAGGTAGGGCAGTGGATGTTGGAGTGGCTTTAATGAGAGAGGGCAACGTTTGGAAACCCTCTGTGCTGTTGTTTGCAAGATGATACTGTGTTGTTAAGTGAAGACGAAGGGGAACTGCAAGGCTTGGTGAATGAGTCTGGAAGAGTGTGTAAGAAACGGAATTTAAAGGTAAATGTACGGAAGAGTAAAGTTATTGCCTTCAAGAGAAATGAAGTCACTGGATGTACAGTGATGTTGGATTATGAGGAAATGGGAAATATAAGAGCATTTAAGTACTGTACTTGGCTAGCGCGAAGAGTAAGGACGGAAATTTTGGAGGGTGAAGTATTTGAAAGGGTACAACAAAGAAGAAAGGTTGCTGGTTCATTGAAAGCAGTGATAAGAAACAGGGAAGTGAGAATATAAGTAAAAAAAGTCGCTGCATGACAGTATTGTGATACCAACTGTAACGTATGGAAGTGAGGCTTGGACCTTGTTGGAAGGACATAATTAAGTCAAGTGTGAGACCAGTGAAAATGAGTTATTTGAGAGGAGCATGTGGAGTTACATTGAGAGACAGACTGACAAATGAGGAAGTGAAGGAGCATTATTGTGTGGATGTAATAGAAAGCATTAGGAGAAATACATTGATGTGGTTTGGCCACATGGAGAGGATGGAGAGGGAAAGACTAACGAGGAGAGTGCATGTGAGTGAGGTGGAAGGGGGGAGAGGGAGGGGGAGGCCAAGGATGAGATGGAGAGATGGAGTGGAGAGGTATATGAGAAAGGGTGTGTGTGAGCTGGGAACAGGGCAGTCAAATGGCGGAGGACCGGGCGACATGGAGGCGATTTGTTTGTGGCCACCCCTTACGGTATTGAGGCGTCTGGCAATAGATAAATAAATAGGTACTGCCACAGGTCACAGGGTTGGGGTACACTGATCTTCAAATATAATGATGGTTTGCTGTGCACGAAGTTCTTATTTCTCTTAGTCTGAATGAGAAATCTGAACGAGAACAGTACCCCATTTATCTGGCGGAAAAAAAATATATATATATAAATAAAGCCCATCGAATGCATATTCAGAAATCAGTTTTTGCTAAGGTACCCTGTATACGACAATAACAAAATAACAAATAAATAAATAAAATAAAGCCTATCGAATGTATGGTCAGAAATCAGCTTTTGCCAAGGTCCAACCCTATAGTAGGCAATATGTAACAATGCAACTTTGTTGCACTGAAACAAGTCAAGGGTAACAACAGTGGAAGTGAGTTATTTGAGATGAGCATATGGAATAAGCCTACGTGGAGAGACAGACAGGCAGACTAATAAGGAAGCTATGCAGCATCACTGAGCTGCTGTGGATGTGCAGGAATGTGTCAGAATTATGAGGAGAGAGTGGAGAATGAAATGCTGACTATGAGAGCGTGTAGGCCTACGCATAAGGGAGAGGGGGAAAGGTACACCAATGATGAGATGGAGGAATGGGCAATTATGGAGGAAGTTAGCAAGCATGGTGTGAGTCGGAGAAAAGGCAACTTGATGGCGAAGGACAGGATAACTGCGATTCGTTTGTGGCCACTCCTGGAATTAACCTTTCACTCGACCTCGTGAAATGAAGATACAGTACAAAGCTCAAATTTAAAGTCTTTCCAAAACAAATTAAAATTCGCCTGGACATAGAAAGAAGGAGATTATAAATACGTCATCAGACTGAAGAGAATTAAGGTGTCTGGGGATAGCTAGATAAATAGAGATAGAAGTCTGCCGATAATTAGAAAGATAAACAGATATAGACAGTCAGATGGACTGATATCTTTCCATAGACAGTGAAATACCCACTCCAACGGGAGACCCCGGTAGGGGGGGAGCGCAATATCCACCCCATGGAGGAGCCACGGACCGGGTGTTGAAACACCCGTACCAGGGGGAGACCACAGCGAGGCACATAGGGCACGGGTAAGGCCCAATCAAGACGGGCCTATATCCCCTATGACCTTGCGTCCCTCTTCCCCTCAACAGAGCCAGGAGCAGTAACGCCCCCCTGGCAGACTACTCTACAGCCGGGCCAGCCCTCGCCAGGATCGGGATGGGACTTGTAATAATACAGTCCCAGGCAGCACCATGATGACGGCCACCGTCCGCGTCGGGAAGGAAGAGACGGCCACCATACACTCTTTTGCTGCTACCCCCTGCAGGACCGCGGTGACGGCCACCGTCCGCACCGGGAGGAGAATGGCCACCATACGTCTCCCTGCTGTGGCCCCAGAGAAGGGTAGAACTGCAGTGACGGCCACCATCAGCACCGGGAAGGAAGGGATGGCCACTGTACGCCCTTCGCCTGCTACCTCCTCAGGAAGCAGGACTGCGGTGACAGCCACTGTCCACACTGGGAAGGAAGGGACGGCCACCATACGCCCTTCTGCTGCTGTCTCAGGGGCACATGTAACCGTGACGATGGCCACCGTCCGCATCAGGGAGGGAACAGCCACTGTACGTCCTTCGTCCACTGCCCTTGTGACTCCCCCTATGGAGGACGTCCCTTGTTCGCTTCACCACCCACCCACAGGCCGAGTGGGGCACCCTTCTCTCTCTCCCCACAGGTGCAGTTCACAGGAGGAGTTACAGCTGGTGGAGCTCTGGCAAGGTCATGTTGTGAGCCTGGGAGTCAGTGCCCTGCAGCCAGCACCCAGGTAATGCTCCTCGCTGTTGGACTCCATGGGGAAGGGACACCACAGGCCACTCCTGACGGCGACTTGACCCAAGAAAGACCGCAGCCCCCAAGCACCCAGGGGCACCCCCAGACTTCTCGGGGCGTGACCTCCCCAGACCCACCAGCAAGCAGTTCTCCTCCAGGAGTAGGCAAAGGCTAGCCCGCCTACTCGCCCTGTTCGGCCCCAGTCCAGAGGCTGCCTTCCCCACCGAGGCCCCACTAGGGATGGGCCTCCCTCCACGCCGACCAGCGGCCCACTCCGGACGCCCCAGCCCTCGGCAGTAGTCCTGTGCCTCCTGCGGGAGGGCACACCTGACGAGATTCCTCCCACACCCAGACAACACCTGTAAGTAGCCCAAGACCACAGCAGTCCGGGCCAGAGTCTACTAGTCCTATTGTGTCCCCTGCCCTGCTCAGTGTATAATATTAATATTGTAATCTGTTCCAAGTTGTAATTAAGGTAATATATGTGTAAGGTTGATCAACCCTCAAATTATCGTCCAATTGCTATAACATTCTGTATCTTAAAAGTTTTTGAGTCAATTCTTAATAGAAAAAATTTAAAGCATTTTTCCTATCACAACCTTCTTTCTGATCGTCAGTATGGGTTCCGTCAGGGACACTCCACTGGCGATCTTCTCACTTACCATTCAGACTCCTGGTCATCCTCCTTTCGGGACTTTGGCGAAAGCTTTGCCATTGCACTTGACATCTCAAAGGCTTTCGATCGAGTCTGGCATAAATCTTTAATTTCCAAACTGCCCTCTTACGGTTTCTATCCTTCTATCTGTGCCTTCATCTATAGCTTCCTTTCTGGTCTTTCCATAGCCGCTGTTGTAGACGGGCATCGTTCTTCTCCTAGATCTATAAACACTGGTGTTCCTTAGGGTTCTGTCCTATCACCACCTCACTTTCTCTTATTCATCAATGACCTTCTAAGCTGTACATCTAACCCTATCCACTTGTACGCTGAAGACTCCACCCTTCACCTTTCCATTCGGTTCCCGCAACGTCCATCTCAGCAGTTATTTCAACAAACAAGGGATGAGGCTATGGCACACCTAATGTCTGACTTGGCTCGTATTTCTGACTGGGTAAAAATAATCTTGTTGTTTTTGATGCATCGAAGACTCAGTTCTTACACCTATGAACCCGACAAAATCTTCCACGGGAGTACGCACTAATGTTTAATAATACTCATCTTAATCCTGAATCATCCTTGAACTTGCTTGGGGTTTCATTTACTCGGGACTTGTCTTGGAAAGATCGTATTACATCTCTTGTAAAATCTGCTTCCAAGAGATTAGGTGTGCTAGGCCGACTCCTTTTCTTCTTTACCCCTGCACAGTTGTTGACTCTATGCACGGGTTTTATTCGCCCCTGTGTAGAGTACAACTATCACGTGTGGGGAGGCTTCCCACATACAGCTCTTCTCAATAGGGTGGAGTCAAAGGCTTTTCATCTCATTAACTCTTTTCCTCTTACTGGGCTTCCTTCAACTTGTGTCTCTTCGCCGCACTGTTGCATCTTTATCTCTTTTCTATCGCTACGTCTATGGTCACTGCTCCTCTGAACTGTCTACTTGCATCCCTCCACCTCTATGACGGGCGCGTAGCAGCCGTCTAGCAACAAACTCTTATCCCTTTTCTGTCCAACTTTCTAATGCAAGAGTTAACCGTTACTCCCAGTCCTTCATTTATGCAACAGGTCAACTCTGGAACTGTCTCCCTCTGTCTGTATTTCCTGCTAGCTATGATCTCCAGTCTTCCAAACACAGTGTGTCTAGGCATCTCGAAATGATCGGATCTTAAAATTGGCTCTCTCTTGTATTTTGTTTTTCTCTTGGAAGGAACAGTATTGCGGGCTCGTGGCCTTTGGTCCCTTCTTCCTAGCATAAAAAAAAAAAAAAACGAGTTTTTACGTCCTGTTCCTCTTGTGTATTCTAGACCCAGTCTCAAAAGAAAACCCCAGCTCAGTAGCTCGTGTTCTGAGGACGAGAAATCGACCCTACAACACGCAGCATAACAGACAGTAAGACAAACAGGTAGGAGTCTGCCAGCAGATATATCATCATTATCACCATCATCCCGGACCTCGTTTCCCACCCAAGGGCAGGGTGAGGAGTAGCAATGTCCAGACAGCCCAAATTTGCCCAGTCCAATGGGCCACAATTCCATTCACTCATCATTTAAGCCCCCGAAATCCTGGCTCCGTCAGATACTCCAAAAACATTCACCACGTTCTGTAGCTTCACATAAACGTATCCGATTGAGTCAATCTGGACGCTGCCACGTTAAAAAGGGGTGCCAAAATCCCTGATCATGCACTTCTCCTCACAACATTCATCTACCTAGCTCGATCTCTTGTCAGTTCCCTAGCCTCACCGACTTCCAAACCTCACATCCTCACACACTCATCCACCATATCTCTCCACCTTCTCTTTGGCCTATCTCGCCTCCTCCCTTCTTCAAATTCGCTCAGATATACCTTTTTCACCACTCTATTGTTATCCATTCTCTCTACATGACCATACCATCTCAGTACACTCTCTTCGATTCTAGCTGGTGTCCACCGACTTCCTCACTCCACACCTTTCACGACTCACATAATTTCGTATCTTATCCACCCTCTGTACTCCACATACATTCCTCAGCAGTCCCATCTCCACATTTCCTTCTCTTGACTTTTCATTTTCATGCCACACCATAGTCTCACATCCATATGTTAAAGTTGGCACTAACACTCCCTTATGTAAGCCTCGTGCAGCTGCAACACTCAAGCCTCTGTTTCTTATCAAGGCCTTCATTGCACCAGCTACTTTTCTTCCTTGTGTCATTCTACTTTCCACTTTTAATTTGCACATTTTCCTCTCTTTTCTTTCACTGTACCCAGGTATTTGAACTCTCTCACCAATTCCAGTCTCTCTCCATTCACTGTAACACCACACTGGGAGTCACCTTCTCTCTCAATAACCATCACTTTACTCTTTTCTGCATTTACTCTCAAGGCACGGCGCTCACAGACATCAGCAAAACTCTGCACTAGCCTACCAAGTTCTTGTCCGGTATTTGCAAGCAGTACTGCATCACCAACATACAACAAATTTGAGATATTCCATCCATTACCACTCATTCCCAACGCCATCCCTCTCTCCATTACTCGTGTCTTTACTTCTCTCATCACCCCATCCATATATATATTGAACAACCATGGGGACATCACACAACCTTATCGCACGCCCACACCGACCGTGAACCATTCACCTATAGCAGCCCATTAACCCTTACCCATGCTTCGCTACCATCATAAAATCTCTTGACAGCACCTAGCAGCTTACCATCTACATCGTACTTGTGCAAAACTTTCCACAATCCCTCTCTGTCTACTTTGTCTTATGGTTTTTCCAGATCCATGAATGCCATAAACACCTTATGGTCCTTCTCACAAGCCTTCTCTGCTATCTGTCTCACTGCAAATAGTTGATCCACACATCCTCTGCCACTCCTAAAGCCACCCTGTTCATCACTCACTAGGACTTCTGACATCTCTCTTACATTCTCTCTAATAATTCTTCCATATACCCTCCCTACCACACTCAATAAACTTATGCCACGATAATTCTTGCAGTCACTTCGCTCACCTTTATTTTTGTACAGGGGTACAGTCACAACCTTTTTCCACTCTGCAGGCACAGTTTCACCCATCTATGTCTTCTTACATATCTCCAACAAGCACTTCATTCCTCTCTCTCCACTACACTTAAGCATCTCTGCATACACCTCATCAGCCCCAGCTGCTTTCCCATTTTTCAGCCGCTTCACAGCACTCTTCAACCGTGCGAGTGTCACATCTCCTGGCAGTGGCACTGCATTCCTTCTCTGCACACCCCCAAACCAATCACGTTTACAGCCGCTCTGCTCTCTCTATTCCCATTCATCAGGCTTTCAAAATGTTCTTTCCATCTGGTCCTTACTTTCTCTCCATGGATTACTAATCTACCACCTGCATCCTTCACACCATCACATTTCCTTTCGCTTTCATTTCTACATTTCCGCACCTCTTTCCAGAATAACTTCCTATTTTCAGAGTAGTTCGCTTTCATTTTTCTTCCTAGATCATTATTTACCTCCTTCTTTTTCCGCGTCACTAGTCTTTTTACATGTTTCTTGCTTTCATTATACCTAGTTCTTAATTCAGCTGAACCCCTACCCAGTAACCACTTTATCCATTTCTTCCTCTTTTCCTCCACCCTCTCTTAACCTCCTCATCCCAACATGCCGTACCTTTCCTCTTTGTTGTTACTCTTGCTACACCACACACCACTTTAGCATTCCTAACTAAGCAATTCCTACATGCATTCCACAGGCTGTCCAGATCCATTTCATTCCAGTTCACTGATTCTAACTCCTCCTCTACTTTGGTCCTGTTATCATCTGCCACTTCTTTGATCCTCAGCTTCTCAACTTTCAGTCTTTCTCCCTGACTGCTCCTCTCTCTCCTGATCCACCTCACTCCTCTCAGCTTGATCTTGCATACCACAATCATATGATCTGACAGACCTCCACATCGTCCTCTCCCAGCCCTCGTTTCAGCAACCATTCCCATCATCGACCTCTACACGAGCATGCTTCTTTCGACATGGTTCCCGTTCCCTCTATATCACGTATATTTATGTGCATCTTTGTGTTTGAAATACGAGTTACAAATGCACGTTGCTTCCCATTATCATTTTCTCCTGGTACTCCATAACAACCCATTATGTCATCCTCAGGACCAGTGCCTACTCTTCCATTCATATCCCCCATTACGATCATCTTGTAGCTCCTGGGAATTTCTCCCACTACTTCATCCAGTTCATCCCTAAATCTGTCTTTCTCTCTCCTGTCCTCACACGGTGCATAAGCTACAATAACTGCCACTTTCACCTTCCCAGACTTGAACTTGACATACATACACCTTGAGCTAACACATTTGTAGTCTCTCATTCCACTCTGCCACACCTCATTCATCAACAAAGCAACTTCTTCCTTGCATATTCCATGCCCATTCATTCCCGATCTTACACATTTCACACCCTCCCACTCCTCCACTTCGCACCCTTTGATCTTCGTTTCACACTGTCATGCAGCACGTTCTGAGTCCCGACTTCTCGGTCACAGACACGGTGTGGTTCTTGGTTCTTTGTTTCTGACCGGGTCAGTACAGACAAGGATGGAAAACACAAACACCACTGGTCAAAAGGCACACTTATATATTATCAAAAGACAAATACACACACATTATGTGAACAAAACTGAGGAACATACAGTGACTCAACATGGTGTTTACAACAATCACTTTCCACCTAGTTCAGCAAGCCTGACCTTTACACGGTGTTATACCTTCCCTGGTATAGAGTAATGTCCACACAGTGTCACAGGCAAATCTCACAGATACACCAGGCACATTATGCTCAGTAAACACAGACAGTATAGTGCAGTATATCCAGTATGGCAGACGCGTAACATAGACGGTAATATATACTCAAGCCATTAAGTCTAGGTGTTCGCGCGACATAGATGGATTCCTAGCTGGTGAAATACATCCGCGTGACATGGACGATACCCTAGCTAACCTTATACTATGTGCACGTTACATAGGACGAGAGGATATAATACCTTGCATCTGTCCAGGGGGGGGAGGGAGGGGGGGTAATAGTGAGTCTAGGGTGGGACGGATTACTCGGGACAGGGACTTGGGGCCTGGTGGTGGGCTGCACAAGGGAGGGTTGCACTGATGTATAATGTTCTGTGGGGTAACACTGGGGGAGGGTTTTCACATTTGGAGGGGGCTGACCCGTGGATGGGCATAGTACACTCTGCGCGTGTGATTGCAAGTGGTAGAGTTCACTATGGCACACTGGGGGGGGGGGCACCGAGTCCATTAGGGGAGGGGGAGAGACTAGTTCACAGGGGTAAGACTGATCAACACTGGGGGGGTGGAGGCACCACGGTATAGAGGGCAGTTGCAGGGGCTAATTCACTGGCGGAATTCTCCAACACTGGGGAGGGCACAACCATAGGGTCTCATACTCATGATACCAGCAGAGTGGAGGGCACGGACCACGGGGTAGGAGGGCCTACACTGGGAGCCTCAGGTGCTGGCCGGACATGGGAGGTGGGCCATCTGGTGAGTAGTACAGAGGAGGGTCTGTGTGGTCACCACAAGTCCTGGAGGAGTGGGCGGGTGGTGTGCTGGGCGGCTCCCTAGCCACAATGGCCCAGCAGGATGCAGGGCTCTCTGGGCTAGGGCTGAAGAGGGCCAGGAGGCGTGCAGCTCTGTGCTGGACCTTAGTCGATGTCGGGGTCCTGGGAGCGGACCTGGGGCGGCCCGGGACTGGGGGCAGCTGTGGGGATGGTGGCGCCTGGTTGACCTGCCATCTCGTCCTGCAGAGGTGGCTGTCATGGATGGCCTGCAGCCACCATCACTGGGGGAGGCTCGGCTACTGCAGCAGGTGTTGGGGAAGGCCCGCTGACTCCGGGGACTGCGATCCCCGACAAGGCCGGCAGGGGTGAGCTGCGTCCTTTCAGCCTGGATGAGTCCAACAGGATCTGGGGAGGGCAGGGCTGCAGGGACAGAACACCGGGCCTCGGGAACATCACGCCCACTCTGGTCTCTGGTGGGGTTCCTGAAAGGGAGCAGAAACCACCCTCTCGAGGAGAGAGGTGGGGAGAGGGGCACCTCGCTCTGCCACCAGGGGTGGGCGGGGCAAGAGGCACCTTCCTCTACAGAAGCCTGGGGATGGGTGGGGGGAGAGTGACCGAGGGCCGACTCTACTACTTGGCGGGGCAGGGAGGCCCAGCCGGGACTCCAGTCCAGGGTAGATGAGGGAGGTCCAGGGGACTTTCCCTCCGTCAGGCAGCCCCATTGGGCACTGCCTGGGCTCCTACAGGGGACAGGAGGGCAAGAGGAGTCGGGGGAGGCTCCTCTGGGCACTACAGACTCTGGCAACAGGGAGAAGGCACCCGACGGATACGCCCTGCTATTGCCACAGCTCCGACGGAGGCTGCACTCCCGCCGTAGGGTCTGGGACTCCTGTCCTGGAGACAGCACTGGGGGATGGCGATGCTTCGTCCTGCGTGGTACCTCTGACAGAGTGTACCCCAGGGCCTGCCTTCCTCCTTGGGAGCTCCGGCGAGGGTCATCTGGTGGATGTGTCGGCTCCTGAAGGTGGTTGGCAGAGAGTGGCTGACTGACAGTCCTTCCACCTACAGTATAACCGACGGGTGATACTGTGCTGCTGCTCCTTTGGGGGAATAGCAACCCTTGAGGCTCTTCCTGAGTCCTCTGTTGAAAAGGAGGCCGATCCAGGGGATTCGGCATCCAAGGGTTTGCTTGGGATCTTGCCACTGCAAGTCCCACCCCGATTCAGGTGAGTGTTCCCTCTGCTGGAGTGTACAGTAGTGTACTTATCCTGTACACCGCCGGGTAGTCTGGCTGTGGGGAAGAGGGGCGTCTGTTCGCGAGGGAGACAAGTCGCTCTTGCCTGGAAGGTATGTCAGGTTAGCCAGCCTCCCTGTCATCTCCTGGTGGGGTGGATATCACCCCCTTGTACTCTCCTCCTGGGGTGGTGGAGTCTGGTTCAACCCCGCTGCGCGGGTATTTCACACACAATGCCATCACGGCATATCTCGCACTCTTGAACACATTTACCACTTCCACCCTTTTGCTCTCGTCATTCACACTTCTCACATTCCACATGGCTATGCGAATCTGGCAATTTGGTTTGGGCCCTGGGCTGGTATTGGGCCCCCTGAGACTCTCTGAAACGACTGCCATGATTAAGTGATTTTGGATAAGGGAATCTGGGGAACACTTAACCATGCCAGAAACCCCGGTTATATGGTTACCACCCAGCGTAGTAAACGGTTTCTTGGGTACAGGATGCCATTTGGCTTGTCACTCAGTGTAGAGCTCATATGGCATCACTCTACACTGAGTGGATGATAGGAGCCCCCATCCACCAGTAGATATAAACAGATAGAAAACACTCGATATCGTCATGCCTTAAAAAATAGCCCCATCGGGCGGGTAATCTTCAAGAGTTGTAACGCTGAGCTGAAGGCGGCGGCAGAAGGGAAAGTCACCCACCTGTCATAATAACAACACTGTATTATTACAAGTAGTTGGTTATTGCAAGACAAGAATAGGCACGTAAGTGTCAAGTGCCAGGTAATCTCTTTGTATGTGTGATGTAATAAGTACTTCAGTAGCGGTCTCTAGGGCTTAGCAAAGCTCCAGTTGACTCGGAGTTTGGGGTATAATTTTTTGTTTTAATTTTAATTTTCAGTAATGGTTTTCGTGTATGCTTTAAATTATGTTGGTCATTGAAGTGTAACTGACGACGTTGATGCTGCCATCGCAATGCTACCTACATAAAGGCGGCCATTAGTGTATGTAGGAAATGTATTTATATGGAGCCCTATACCCTATAATCCTTGGAGCCAAGGGATATTTTAAGAATTTTATTTGTGCCATTTCCAGACGATTTTATTCAGCATAGGAGAGATTTTCTTACCATACGGGTTAGATATAGTCTTGATAAACTCTGTCAATATGAGAGACCTATTTTAAGATCAGTAAACAGTAAGGATACTAAGAAACTGTCACCAGGTGCAGGAGGCTAACAGGTTTATCTGTAAAACGGGATATATTGTCCAGTAGGCAGTAACGTGATTGTACATCCTTTTCACAGTGCATTGTTACCAGCAGCATATTATGTAGTCCATCCTTGGGAATATAGGCCATAAAGTTACTTAGTCACAGTACCTTGGTTGGCTTCAGTAGTGGGTACAGTAGTTGTCAAATATGGTACCATACAGGGAATACAGCCATAATCTTACTGGTGTGAACTTATAATTCATTCATTTTAACTATTTTAGAATTTTTCTCCATTTTACAATATATTTCATGACTTCTGTCATTTCATGACTTCAGGGGCATGGTGGCTCAGTGGTAGAGCATCTGACTTGAGACCCAAGAGTCGTGAGTTTGCGCTGCACCCGGGTAAGCTGCCTTGCCGGGAGAGGTAGCTCTTTCCTGCCACCTAGCTGGTGTAGCAGTCATGGCTCAGTGGGTTAGAGCTCTCTGACCAAAGGGTCGGAGGTTCAAGTTCACCCAAGGGTCATTGGTAGACATCAGGAAGGGCATTCGGACATTAAGTGCTACATGCTGCAAACCCTAAGTCCCCTATCCAGGGGCAACACCTTAGCTCTTAATGAAAAAAGGGGACATGGAAAAAAAAAAAATTGTGTAGCTCAGTGCTCTAGAAAGGCAATACTGTGGCTTAACATTCTTTCTGTGGTACTTCCTCATGACTGCCACCATATTCAAGTGTTAATCTATTGTTACCTCACATTGGAGAGATGGCAGTGTTATGCCTAGTTAAAATGAACAGAATATAGATTATTAATTTTCACCTTCCCTCCTTCAAGGACTGGAGAATGAGTCACACACAAGTTAACACGAGGAGGACTGAGGTGTTGAAGACAGTGAAGAAAGCTGTAATGTGAAGAGGAGCTCCAGTTAACTCATACCAAGTTTTTTTTTCCTTCAGATTCATGTCTCATGCAAGGTTTGTGGTATTTCTTTTTCCAGGAATTATTCTTTTACTCTTTTTTTTTTTTTTTTTTTTTTTTTTTTTTTTTACATACCATTTCTCTTTCATCATTGTCATATATGTATATATCTAAATACTTGTCCTATTTCTCTTTATCATTGTCTTTTTTTTTTTTTTCTTTTTTTTACACATCCCATTTCTCATTATCATTAGCCTAGTCTTTTTTGACACTCATCCCATTTCTTTTCATCTTGATTTATTTTTGTTGTAGTGACATCCCAGTTCTTCATAATTATTTTCTTAAACTTATCCCATTTCTCATCATCGTCATTGTCATTATTTTTCAATGGTACACATCCCAGTTCTGTCTGTCTGTCTGTCTGTCTCTTTTTTACACTTACATGTATTTGATTTTTCTTCATCATCATGTTTCTTTGCATCTCAAGCCATTTCATTGTTTTGTATATTGATTTGAGCAGCCCTACGAAAACTTCATTTGAGCTTTAAGGTATACAACTCATTGCTCTTGTGTGCTACATTAGTAGAGTGAGTTGCAGTCATTCTTTCTGGTGCTCTGTATCAGCTGTGGAAAAACATACTCTTACCACTTTATTTTTCACTCAGCTTTTTGTCAGTGGAGAAAACCCATAAGGAAATTAGGATTACCCATTGTGTTATCACTTCTGGGATTTTATGGTGTTCAGCGATACGAGGGGATACCCAAAAGTTCCAGTAATTTGAATATTGTAGGAAAATAAGTTACCTTACCTCCTAGTTCTCATTGTTGCCTTCGAAGTAGTCCCCTTGGGCATGTATACAGTGGTCCCAACATTTTTGCCATGAGTCCATGCATCCTTGGAAGGCTTCAGGCATGATGGTCTTGAGCACCATCTGTGGTTCTGTCTGGATCTCCTCAGTTGAGTCAAATTGACGTCCTTTCAGTCATAATTTCAGCTTGGGAAACAGGAAAAAGTCACTGGAGGCTAGGTCAGGTGAAAGGGATGGGTAGGGAATGACTACCGGTACCTTGTTAGTGGAAGACAGGAACTGCCGGACAACAATTGATCTGTAGGCGGGGGCACTGTCATGATGCAAGACCTAGTTCTTGTTCTTCCACTGTTCTGGATGTTTGCGGCAGATGTTCTCCCTCAGACGCTGCAAAACGTCACAGTAAAACTTTCCGCTGACAGATTGACCAGGTGGGATGAATTCCTTGTGAACAATCCCTTGGATATCGAAGAAAATGATCAACATTGACTTGACATTGCTGCACCAATTGTCTGCCATTGCAAAACCGCCAAACCACCTACACGCTACATTACAATAGTAAGTGTAGCTCAACAACATGTCTGCCCACAGACATGGCTGGGGCCACACTGACGCACAAGGGGTGCTGCTGACTCCTCCTAGTGGCAAAAGGCAAAACTGCAAATGGTTGGGTCCCTCAGTTCAAATTACTGGAACTTTTGGGTAGCACCTCATATATCAGACCTATAAAGGCAGAGCCTAGTGTTTTACAGCTTCATCAAATGCCTGAAAGTTCGAGAGACCTCGCCATTGCCTGTAATGAATGTCTGAACTTAGAATTTCCTGGTGTCTGCATGGTTCCTGTGATATCTGATATAAAACACATTTCTCTAGAGTTTACTGCCTACTCTTCTGTACAAGTGTTAGAGGTCATCTACTTATTCTTCTGTACAGATGTTGGTGATCATCTGTCTCGGCCTGTCAATCAAGACGACATGTTGATAAATGCATGCATTCTACTCTGTTTACTCCAGCTATCTGGCAACAAACTCTCATCCCTTATCTGTCCATCTCTCTAATGCAAGAGTTAACCATTACTCCTAGTCCTACATGTATGCAATAAGTTAACTCTGGAACTGTCTTCCTCTCTCTGTATTTCCTTCTGCCTATGACCTCCAGTCTTTTAAACGCAAGTGTCCCGGGATCTCGAAATGAGCCGATCTTGAATTTGGCTCTGTTATTATGTTTTTATTTCTTGGAGAGAACAATCTTGCAGGTTTCTAGCCTTTGGTTCCTTCTTCCTTGCATTTAACCCGTCACGTCCCGAGGTTTTCCGCACCTCCGACATCCCCCAGTCCCGAGGTATTTTCGATTTTTTTTTTTTTTGGCTAAAACCTTCGCTTTTGGTGAGAAACATCGAAAATTCATAGAGAAATCGCTCACCTGAGGTTTAAAGTGCCCAATCCAGGTAGGAGTTCCTCCTTACCTGAGTGGGTTTTCTGACATGCTGGCACCAAAGAAAACGAGTTCTATGGGAGGGTAACTATTTTATCCACTCATAAACGGTATTTATTTATTTACTTGGTACGAATGTATATGTAGTATGACAGTATATTGGTTTTCAAGCAGTAATAATGGCATTATAAGCATTGTTTCACTCACTAACTAATCACCATACCTGACCTATTTTTGCCACACTACCTGATCATTATTTCTGGCTGTTTCTTCTTCTAATGCTATGTAAACATTGTCCTCCACATTGTCATCGATTGGGGAATCACTCTGGCCCTGAATAACTTTACTAGCCAGGTCACTGGTAACAGGTCCTTTGCCAAGACAGTGGCATGAGGGGGGGAGGGGGGAGGTTATGCAGTGTAAGGCATTGTCCCTGCTTGGTATCTTGTACAGGAATAGAGGAAGGTGTCCCGTGTATACATACGAAAAATCACGTGCGAAAATTGAAAATTGTGCAAATTAGGTACCTTGCAATTGCACGACGTACTGGTACGTCGCCGGGACTGGCAAATGCAAATCGTGGTGACGTACCCATACGTCGTCGGGACGGGGCGGGTTAAAAAAAAAAAAGAAAAAAAAAATCAGTTGGGTTAGTCCATGTTTTGGGAGTGAAAGGGTTGGCATGTTTTTTTTTTTTTGTTCATTAATGTATAGGTTTGTACAGTATTTGTTATGTTTCAGACCAGTGGTGAGGTAACAGCAGGAGAGCATGTGCATTAAATACGTGGCAGCTGACCCCTTCTGGTCTGGCAGTGAGTGTATCAGTGGAGGTGATGTGGACCCTGCTGACCCCAGCTACACTGTACGGTAATGGTTGTATCATGACTCAAATGCCCGTGCTGGCCCTCCTGGTTCTGTGTATACAGAGTTCTCTACAATGTTGTCTGGTTCACAGAGCTGCTGATCTAATGGCAGCACATGTTCTAGGTCCACAATTGAAGTCAATAAAGTAGAAACATCAACAGTGTGGACATCAGAGATCTGCCACAGTGATGAATGACTATCGGTACACAAGAATGAAGTTGCATATTGTTTTGTTGTACAGAGGAAATATGATTCTGAAAGCACCACATTCTTCAGAAATTGAACCTGCAGATTTTGTTGTATGTTAATTTTTTATGAAAAAATGTGAATAGTATGTATATGGTAAGGGTTGAATTTAGATTTCTTACTTTGATATCTTTGAAAATACTGTAATATGTTGTTGTATGCATGTGTTATGTGTAGAAACTAGAGGGTTGCTCTTGTCCATGGTAGTGACTAGCAAATGAATTGAGATAAGGCATTCTTAATGGAAGCAATTCTCTTATGAAACAGGCATTGGCTAGTGATGATTTTGATGATAGACAGAAAAGCCAGAAGAGAAGTGAAGCAGAGTGCAGAACAGGATGAGTTTGGCAGCTGTTAAGAGAGCCCAAATGCCATAATGGAAGCAATCAAGAAAGAACCAGTGGTGAAATTAGAATGTGAGGTTAGCGAAGAAGCATGTAGGTTGATGCATGAGATGATAAAAGACTCAGTTACAGCTGCAGTTAAAAGTAAAAAGTTTGAATGTTTGGACTGTGGTAAGCAATTTGCTTATAAGAGCACTCTTGCTCTTCACACTGTAACTCATTCAGAAGTGAAAAATTTTTCATGTAATGAATGTGGCAAAATGTTTAGTCAAAAATGCCACCTCAACAGACACTCACTGACTCATTCAGGAGTGAGGGAGTTCAGATGTGATGTGTGTGGTAAATTGTTTGGTCAGAAAATTCATCTCACTCAGCACTCACTAATTCATTCTGGAATAAAACAGTTTAAATGTGCTGAATGTAATAAGCTATTTACAACCAAGAGTGGATTAGCTCACCATACCAAACTGCACAATGAAGTGAAGGAACATGAGTGCATAGAATGTGGTAAATTATTTGCACTACAACAGGACCTCACCAAACACTCACTTGTACATTCGGGAGTGAAGAAATTTAAGTGTGAAGAGTGTGGAAAGCTGTTTGTTAGGAAAAGTGATGTGATCCAGCATTCCCAAGTTCACTCAGGTGTAAAGAAGTATGGCTGTGATGAGTGCGGTAAATCATTTGGTCGGAAAAGTCACCTAGACCGACATTCATTGACTCACTTAGGGGTAAAGAAATTCAAGTGTGATGAGTGTGGTAGACTGTTCAGAACTAAACAGGAAGTGGCCAGGCATGTTATTATGCACTGAGAAGCATAGAAGCGTTAACCCACTTCAGTCCAATAATTTATTCTCTGTCTTTCATTCTTGCTACCACCTGGCAATTTTATTCAACTTAGGCCAGGCCTGTAGTAGTGAAGGAGTTAATGAAGGTGCCATTATTATTTTTTACTTTTCATACAACCACCAGACAGTTGCATTAACACAGGACAGACCTGTAGTTGTGATGTTCATGAAGGCTGTACTGTATTTAGCTCCTCGAGTTCAAAACCTCTCTCCTAAGCTGAATAAGATCGTCATGGTAGCAGTAATAGAATACAAAATACTATATGGTACTGTGTATCATCAGAGTAAAATGGTTAAGTATTTGAAAGTGGTATAGATAGTCCTTATATGTCAAGGATTTTGTATTGTTTATCGTTTCTAAAGGTTCCAACATACTTGCATGCATTGGCCCTGGTCACCTGATGGTGGCTATCTATGCTGCTCGATCTCTGACAGCCTCCCTGTTCATTCCCTTATCCCTGAGGTCACACTCTATGACCTTGTTTATAGAACTTTTTTGGTCTGCCTCTCACAGCCCTACCCTTCATGTTCACACTTCTCACCTTCTGCACCTTACTCCCATCTTCCATCTTCTCAGCATGCCCAAACCATCTCATTCTACCCCTCCTCATCACAACACCAGTACATTCAAGTCTCATCCTTCCTCCCAACTCCATAATTGCAACCCTGGCGTGCCCAGGCCTCTCATTCAAGGATGCACTACACATCCATCTAATCATTGTAACTTCTGTATGTTTGAGCCTATGAATATCCAGAAAGAGAGAGAGAGAGAGAGAGAGAGAGAGTAGGGGGGGCATGGAAGGCATAGAACAATAATAAAAATAAACAGTTAAGTGTCTGTGTAAGCATAATAAGTACTTTATTAATCAGTCACTTTAAATAAACTGATAAGACATTCTCGGCCATCGAGGGGGATCCGGATATCTGTGTACAGCATATTAAATGGGATCAGAAGATTTCATAACATTTCTTCCCCAGTGATTTAATCTGTATATTACACATCAGAATCCTTTTTTATGTTATTAATGCAAACTATGTTGACAATAAAACAAACAAACAGCATAAGTGAAAGTTATGGTGTAATGAGCAAAATAAATCACCAAGGAAGATGTGCTATGAAGCCATGTATCCCACCTAGAATATGGACCTAGAAGTATTGTGACCCCTCATTAGCTCTACTAGAGATTATTCTTTCCATCGCTAATTAGGGGAAAAAAATAACTATGAGGTACAATAGCATAAGTTGGCTATGAGCTTTTTTTTTTTTTTTTTTTATAGGGGCCTTCCAGACCTGCCAGACCTGCCTTTTTTTCTTTTCTTTTTTCCAAAGTCAGACAAAAGTGTCTTTTGCTGGTGTATGTCCCTGGGTGGTGGTGGTGCTAGACTGTCTTGTTACCTGTGACAAACTGGTTCCAGATGACACGACACTGTATGTATTCCTAGTTTTTGAGTACACTGTCCTGTACACCAGTGAACAATTAGTGCCATAATGCAGCTGAGTGTTGTTTGCAAGAGTAGGGGTATTGAAGGACAAGTTACTTTGCACTGGTTTCAGTTGGAGTGTTCGACGGAAGGCACTGCGGAACTTTGTTGATGTTATGTTATAAAGGATTGGATTAATGGAAGAGTTGATGTAGAGCATGATGCGGCAGAAGTACAGGATATTGTAGAAGCCCTCAATGCCAAGATCATACTGGGCTTTCTGCGGCACCATGATAATCCACAGGAAGAAGATGCGGATGGGTAGGAGGCAGAGGAAAAAGAAGAAGACTATGGTGGCCATCATAACAACCGCCTGCCTCCGAACCATCATCTTTGGTGTCTCTTTCCCGTGCACACATTGGGGAGTATCAATGAGGAGCCTTCGGGCAATGACGGCATAGAGGACGATGAGGAGGAGCATTGGAACAAAGAAGAAGATGATATGGCTGGCAGTGAGGTAGGAGATAGCCCATTGGTTAGTGAGTGCCAAAATGCAGTTGGGTTGTGTGGATCCATCGTAGTACTGAAATTCACCATATTGGATCACCCACAACATTGGACTGTGGATAAAAATGAACTAATTTAGCAATAGAAGAAGGTTTAGGATTAAAGGTTGTAATCTAGATGGTACAGGAAACTTCATAACACCTCTTCTTTAGTGATTTATTTACATATTGGCTTACACCTTGCCTTTTTTTTGTATGGTATTAGACATCTTAACATCAACATAATTTGCATCAATAAGAAATTAATGAAATACCCAAAGCCATTTGGAACACGACCCTACTGGCTGCCAGCTGCATGAAAGCCAGTAAGATTGCCAATTTTTACTGTCGTGATCTTCCTCTAAAGTACTGAAAATATGAATTTAGTAAAAGAAATTTTAGGATTAATTGGAATCACATGACATTTTGTAGTAGTAGTAGTAGTTGTTCCCTAGGCAGTCTGGCCAAACAGCCCCCGAGTCCCTTAGGAAGGCCATGGCCGAGACCGGGCTTTCCCACAGAGCTCTCAAAGAGTGTATGTTGTGTTGTTGGCATAGGTGATTGTGTGTAATGCAGTCTTCCATAATGTGCATAATAATATGGGGTGCTGTGTTGCATCCTGGACAGGCATCAGCGACGGAGTCATCCAGCCTCTTCTGGTAGCTTAAGAGGACTAGATGATGCCCACATCTCAGCCTGGCCAGGTGAACCCTGTCCTCATGAGGGAGATAGCATTCAGAAGGGTGGATGTCAGGAGGCCGTGCATGCAGCTGTGTTTTGTCTTTAAGTAACTGAATGGGGCGGCGAGTGATCTGAGTGTGGATATGCTTCTGGAAGCTGGTCTGAGGTGGGCGAGGGGGAAGAGATGACAGTATTTGTATTTACCTAATTGTATTTACCTAATTGTGATATACAGGAAATGAACTACGCTCGTGGGGTCCTGTCTCTGTTTCTCAATAAGTCAAATTTAGCTTTAAACTCATTTAAGTTTTTAGACTGGACGATCTCTTTGTCCAGGCTATTCCACAGGTCTGTACACATATAAGGAAAACTATATTTCTTGATATCCTTCAAGCAGCTTGGTTTCTTCAGTTTCATTCCATGTCCTCTTGTTACTCTCTTATACCATAAAAATAGATCTTCTTTGTCAATTTTATCTACTCCCACCATGGTCCTGAACACTGCAATCATGTCTCCTCTCTTTCTCCTTTCTTCTAAGGAAGGCAAATCCAGCTTTTCCAGCCTCTCTCTGTACGACAGATCTGCCAGACTGGGGACCATTTTGGTTGCTGTTCTTCGTATTCTCTCAATCTTGTTTACATCTTCCTTTTTGTGTGTGGGGACCACACTACTGCTGCATATTCTAACCTGGGGCAAATCATGGCCACTATCAATTTTTTCATCATCTCCTCATCCATATAATGAAAGGCTACTCTTACATTAGTCAGGAGTTAATACATCTCTCTAACTGCCTTGTTAATGTGTTTTTCAGGTGACAATCTGTCCTGGACCAGCACTCCCAAATCTTTCTCTTCTCTTGCTTTTGTGATTGGTTCATTACCCATCAGATAATTCAATGATGGCCTCTTGCTACTTTTACCCATTTCCAATATATTACATTTCTTTGCATTAAATTTCATTTCCCACATCCGGCTCCAATCATGTATCCTGTCCAGATCCTCCTGCAGCATTTTACAATCCTCCTCAACCTCTACCTTGCTCAAGATCTTTGCATCATCAGCAAACAGACTTGCATAACTGTTCACTTCATCTACCATATCATTTACATAAATCAGGAACATTACTGGCGCCAACACCGAGCCCTTTGGGACTCCACTTGTTACTTTCCTCCATCCAAACATCCTGTCCTTTATTACTGTCCTCATTTGTCTTTCTTTCAAAAAGTCTCTCATCCATTCCAGGAGGTTCCCCCTCAATCCTCCTATATGCTCTAATTTCCACATTACAGTAGTCTCCTGTGAGGTACCTTGTCGAAGGCCTTCTCCAAATCTAAATACACACAATCCACCCAACCATCTCTCTCCTATAGCACGTCAATCACTCTTGAGTAAAAACTCAACAAGTTGGAAACACATGACCTTCCACTTCTAAATCCAAACTGACTTATCAGCCAAGATATTCATCTCTTCCACATATTTTATCCATCTATCTTTCAAAATTTTCGCACAATTTTGCGACCATGCTGGTTAGGGACACTGGTCTCTAATTCAGGGGTTCTTCTCTGTTTCCTCCCTTATAAATTGGTACCACATTTGCCCTCTTCCATTCTTGAGGCACTTTCCCCTCTTCCAGAGAACACACAATTAAACTGTGAATTTTATCTGCCAGTTGTTTTCTGCATTCCTTCAGTACCCAATTAGAGATTCCATCTGGTCCTGGGGCGTTCCTTACATCTTGAGTTTCCAGTAATTTATACACTTCCTGTACTTCTACTTTTATATCTTTTATCACTTCATTTCTAGTCACTCCCACCCCTTCCACAAACTCCTTTTCATTTGTGAAAACTGATTGGAAACATTTGTTCATTATTTCTGCTTGCATTGCTGCATCTTTATAGACCTCTCCTTCTACTTTCAGTTTGATGCTTCCATCCTTTTGTTTCAATTTGCCATTGACAAATCTATAATCCAGTTTGGGTTCATCCTTACTATCTATCTATCTATCTATTGCCAGACGCCTCAATCCCGTTTGGGGTGGCCACAAACAAATCGCCTCCAAGTCGCCCTGTTCCCCGCCATTTCACTGCCCTGCTCCCAATTCACCCCCCCCCCCTCTCTCATATACCTCTCCACCCCATCCCTCCATCTCATCCTCGGCCTCCTCCTCCCTCTTCCCCCCTCCACCTCACTCACATACACTCTCTTCGTCAGTCTTTCACCCTCCATCCTCTCCACATGGCCAAACCACCTCAGTGTGTTCCTCATAACGCTTCCTATCACATCCACATCCACACCACAACGCTCCTTTATATCCTCATTCGTCAGCCTGTCTCTCCATGTGACTCCTCAGGCTCCCCTTAAATAACTCATTTCCACTGCTCTCACTCTTGACTTGTGTCCTTCCAACAACGTCCAAGCTTCACTTCCATACGTTAGAGTTGGTATCACAATACTGTCATGTAGTAACTTTTTCACTGCCATGCTCACTTCCCTGTTTCTTATCACTGCTTTCAAAGAACCAGCAACCTTTCTTCCCTGCTGTACCCTTTCAAGCACTTCACCCTCCAAACCTCCATCCTTACTCATCACACTACCCAAGTACTTAAACGTACTCACATTTTCCAATTCCTCACCATCCAACCTTGCTGTACATTCACTGACTTCACCTCTCTCAAAGACCATCACTTTACTCTTCCCTACATTCACCTTTAGATTCCGTTTCTTACACACTCTCCCAAACTCATCCACCAAGCCTTGAAGCTCCCCTTCATCTTCACTCAACAACACAGTATCATCTGCAAACAACAGTTCAGGGAGTTTCCAAACACTATCCTCTCTCACCAGGGCCACTCCAACATCCACTACCCTACCTTGTACCTCTTTTATTACCCCATCCATGTACAGATTGAGCAACCATGGAGACATGACACATCCCTGTTTCAACCCAACTTTCAAAGAGAAAAATTCACTTAGTTCACCATCCACACGCACTGCAGCCTTTGCACCATCGTACATACTCTTCACAGCATTCAACAACTTCCCATCTACTCCATATATTCTTAACACTTTCCACAATCCTTGTCTATCCACCCTGTCATATGCTTTCTCCAAATCCATGAAAGCCGCATACAACTTCTTTCCCTTCTCTAGAAACTTTTCCACTAAAGATCTAAGAATGAATATCTGATCTATACAACCTCTTCTCTTCCTAAAGCCTCCCTGTTCTTCTCCAACTAATTTCTCTGTTCTTTCTCGAACTCTGTCAATAAGTATCCTACCATACACTTTTCCTATTATACTAAGAAGACAAATGCCCCTATGATTACCACACACTTCTTTTTCCCCTTTTCCTTTGTACAAGGGAATAATTATACCTGACTTCCAATCCTCCGGGACTCTGCCTTCCTCCCAGGCCAATCTGCACATCTTCCACATCCATTCTACTAGTATCTCTCCCCCATGCTTCAGCATTTCACCACACACTCCATCAATTCCTGGGGCTTTCCCAGATTTAACTTTCTTCATTGCTTCCGCAACTTCTATCCTACTTATTTCTTTCTGTCTTCTCACCTCCCTCCTTCTCCCAGCCATTCCCCAGCCACTTATACTCGCATTACTTCCATCCTCTATGTTCAACAATTCTTTAAAGTGTTCTCTCCATCTGCTCACTTTTTCTCCCTTCTCCACTAGTAATCTACCATTTTTATCTTTCACTCCCCTGCTAACTTCACTTCCACCCTGTCTTACTCTTTTCACCTCTTTCCAGAACATTTTCTTACAGTCCCTCTATTTTACACTCAAATTCCTTCCAAATTCCTCATCCACTCTCTTCTTACTCTCTCTTACATTTGTCTATTATACCCTTTTCAAAATTCCTTTCTTCCTCCCTACGTATTCTTGTGTATTCATTTCTAGTTCTTTTATATTCCTCCTTTGTTCTGCTGTTACCGCTCTTTCTCCAATTGTTCCACGCCGTGTCTCTCTCTTTTTTTTATTTCATACGCCTATTAAACCACTCCTTTTTCCTGTTTTCTTTGTGTATGGTATCATGTGCTGGGTGTTGTTTTGATGTTCCTTGGTGTGGGTGGATGTGCTGCCATGTAATATTGTGGATGTTGTGGGTTTGTGGAGGCTGCAGCAAGAAACTGGGTGCCTCTCATGTCAAGGTGATCCTTGACTTTGAGGACTTTGGTTTCTTGATGTAGGTGGCCTGTGGGTGTAGTAGCTGTGCAGCCTGTGATTATTTTTAGGGCCTTGTTCTGTATGGTCTGTAGAGTGTTGTAGTGTGTTTTGGTGAGATAAGGAGCTCAGGCAGGGCTTGCATAATTCATCACTGAACGTATGTATTATTTGTATACTGTGGTGGTGGTTTCTTTGTTGTGTCCGTGTGTTGTATGGGCAAGTGACCTCAAGGCATTGAGTCTTGATGTTATTTTATTTTTAATATTTGTGATGTGTTGTTTAAATGACATTGATGTATTGTATGTTATACCAAGGATTTTGTGTGTGTGTGTGTGTGTGTGTGTGTGGCAGGGGAGTGTTGTTTATGGTGAGGTGTGGGGTGTGACTGTGTTCTGCTGTCTAGTTTGTGAGAAGGGTCACTGTAGATTTGGCTGAGGCTATTTTGAGCCTGTTTGTGGTGAAACATTCGTGTAGTGTGTTGAGGTAGGGTTAGATGATGTGTGCAGCTGTGTTTGCGTTTTGGTGCGTACATGTGTTATATCATCTGCATAGGAAGCTATGTGTATCTGTGGTGTATGGGGTGTGGTTATGCCGTACATGTAGAGGTTAAAGAGTGTAGGGGTCAAAACAGGTCCTTGGGGGGACGCCGTTTGTGAAGTTTCTGATGTTAGAAGACTAACCGGCAAATGTTACGTGTGCACATCTGCCTGCTAAGTAGTTTGCCAGCCATCTTTTTGTGTTATTGTGCATGTTTGTGTTGAGTATTTTGTTTGTGAGGTTGTGGCGGGGGATGGCATCAAAAGCTTTGCTGATGTCTAGTGTGATTAGGAGCGTTCTGTGTGGTGGCTTAGCTGAATTCATGCCATCGAAAACCCTCAGTGTAAGGTCTGTAAGAAGAGTGTTTGTGGAGTGTAGTGGCCTAAAGCCATGTTGTGATTGGGCTAGGAGAATGTGAGGTGTGACTAGTTGTAGTACCAGTCGTTCAGTGACTTTAGAGGGGGTGCAGAGGAGCGTGATGGGGCGGTGTGAGGAGGGTAATGTGGGGTCTTTGTTGGGTTTAGGGATAGTGATGATAATGCCATGCTTCCAGATGTTGGGTATTATGTGTGAGTAGCTGTAGTTTGATATGATGGGGAGTGCTTGTATGCCTTGTGTCCAAGGTGTTTAAGGTGAATGTTGCTTATGTTGTCTGATCCACAGGCAGATAAGTGCTTAAGGTTGTTAATGATGTGCTTCGTCTGGTTGTAAGTGAAAGGTGCGTACTAAGTCTACTAATACCAAGTCGGATCACTTCCATCTAAAACGGGTCCAAGCTGGCGCAGGGGGCGGAGCATCGGAGTGACGTCAACTTGCACGAAACGCAAGTTCAGTTGACGCCTGACCGTGGTGGTGAGTGGATGTATGCTACACTCTCCAGATCATGACGCATTTTCAGTCTGAAGTGAGGGAATGGACTGAAATGTGTGAGGGAAGGTATGGGGGTGTGCAGGAAGGCGTAAGCGTGTGAGGGAACCTACTGCTATGTTATACGGTTAAACGAGTCCACATTTCTTCCCCTTCTTCGTTTTCCCTTATTATAAATGTTTAATTTGAGTCTGCCCTTTTATACATTTTCTGTTACTTAAGTCAACTGACGTCACACATAAGCCACGCCTCCCTGTGCCCTGAGGGAAAGTGAATAGACTTGGTATTAGTTGACTTAGGGTGCGTAGTCTAGGTCTGTCTTCGGGATGGGGGTTTAGATGGCTGACTTGTGAAAAGTGATTGATGAGAGTGTCTGCTTGTTGTTTGTTTGAGGGTATGGTGTCTGTTGTTGTGATGGCAGCGTGTTATTGTGTGGTGTTGCTGTTGGAAAGTGTGATGCTGTTTAATGTTTTGTAGAGTTTGCTGTTGTTTGCTTTGTGGTCAAGTGTTTGGAGGTAATTTTTCCAGTTTAGTGTTTGCTGTTCTGATATTTTATTGTTTATCTGAGTATTGAGTTCTTGTATTTGTTGTACGGTGTCTTGTGTATGCAGTCTTGGGGAGTGTCACAGTGTGTCCCCTTGTCTGATGAGGCCTTGAATTTCTGGTGTGAAGTTGGGGTTGTGTCTCTTTCTGTTGCCTCTAGGGATGTCTTTTGTCTGCGTTTTGTATAATTGTATTGAAAGTGTGCACAGCGGTGTTGATGTTTGTGATGGGTGTACTGTTTAGTGTTTCGAAATATTGTTCTGTTTCAGTTACAAAGGCCCCCCAGTTGGCTCTCTTATAATTAGTGTATGTGTGTTTGTGGCCAGCTGGGGTGATTTTGGTTTTGGTAGTGATGATGACTGGGAGGTGATCAGAACCTAGGGTTTTGACCACTCTCCAGGATGTAGTGGGGGTGAGGTTTGGGGAGCAGAAGGTGATGTCTGGGGATGATGGGAGGAAGAGGGCTTGGTGTGGGATATGGGTATGTTGGTATAGATTGTTCAGTATGAAAAGATGATCTGTCTGGGATTGTAGTACCAGCCGTCTGTGTGTGTCAGGGTTGTTGACATGCCAGGCCGACCACTTGGCTTTGAAATCACCACCCAGGATGATGATGGGTTTGTTAGTGATGTGGTGTATCTGTGGAGAGTAATTGTGTGGTACTGTGAGGCACGACTGCGGGGGGAATGTATGTGTTAGCGATTGTTATGTGTGATTTGTTTACAGTGCGTATTTTAATTGACTGTATTTCTGTTGTGGTGTCATGGGGGAGAAGTGACTTTGTGTGTGCACTGGTATATGCAAAGTTGATGGATTTGTGTACCAGGGTGATGAGTCCACCGCCACCGCCTTCGGCCCGGTATTGTCGAATGGTGGTGAAATTATGAAATGTCGGTGTTTTCTGTGCTCTGCGTTGTTTTGTTTCCTGTAAGATGGCAATGTGTATGTTCTGTTGTTTGATGAATTGTGTGCGTTCTTGTTTTTTGATGTTTATGTCATCTATGTTTAACTGAAGGATGTTTATGTTGTGTGTGCGATGTGTGTTGGCTGCTGTAGCACGGGGGGGGGAGGTGGTGTGGGTGGAGGGGAAGGGGTAGGGGGAGGTTGTGATGGAGGTAAGGGTTGAGGTAGATTAGGATGGGTTGGAATGGGAGAAGTTGGGGGAATGGATGGTGTGGGAAGCATTGGTGGGTTTTTGCTGTGGAGGTGTGAAGGAAGTAGGAGTAGGATTGGTCGGGGGGTTAGTGGGTGGGGGGAAGGAGCAGGTGCAGGTGTTTGTTTAATGTTTTCTGGGTGCAAGTGTTTTGCAGGTGTAATGGGTCCAGTTCTTGCAGGAACTGCACTGAACCCTTTGTCTGTCGGCTCGACGTGATAGGTTTTGAGCATGTTGGACATACGTATTTGTTGGTGGGTCCTGGATTGCTCTCAATGTCCCCGGCTAGAAGAAGTCGTCGAGAAATGACAGCCAGGGAGTAATTTCTCGGTGTAGAAAAAACGGTGTTGTTGTGTGTGTTGTGTTGGGAGATGTGGTAATTGCCCGGGCGACCGAAGCCACTCCCAGGCACTCGGGCCCCGTGAGGGGCCGGGGGGGGGGGGGTTGCGGTGGTTTGGCCCCCATGCTGTCACCTTCTCTTCGACAGCCTCTGGGGGGTAGACCCACGACGAAGACGCCACCGCTCCAGGCCCAGATGACATTTTGTAGTTAATTTTTACTACTCACTGATGATTTTATTCAGTTTGGGAGAGAACACTTGAGGGAACTGTTAAATATAGAGAATGATAGTAATACGAGTATAAGTGGCTGGGAGAAGGAGGGAGGTGAGAAGGGTGGAAATCAGTAGGATGGAAGCAGTGGAAGCAATGAAAAAAGCGAAAATGGGGAAAGCTCCAGGAGCTGATGGAGTGTGTGGTGAAATGCTGAAGCATGGGGGGATGTAGCAGAATGGATATGAAAGATGTGCACATTGGCCTGGGAGGAAGGTAGAGTCCTGGAGGATTGCAAGTCAGGTATAATTATTCCCCTGTGCAAAGGACAAGGAGAAAAAGAATGTGGTAATCATAGGGACATTTGTCTTCATAGTGTAATATGAAAAGTATATGGTAGGATACCTATTGACAAGTCAGGGAAATAACAGAGGAATTAGTTGGAGAAGAACAGGGAGGTTTTAGGAATGGAAGAGGTTGTGCAGATCAGATAATCATTCTTAGGTTCTGGTGGAAAGGTTTCTAGAGAAGGGAAAGAAGTTGTATGCAGCCTTCAAAGATTTGGAGGAAGCATATGAGAGAGTGGATAGACAAGGAATGTGGAAAGTATTAAGAATATATGGAGTACAGTAAAAGAGAAGTTGTTGAATGCTGTGAAGAATATGTATGAGGGTGCTAAGGCTACAGTGCATGAGGATAGTGAACTGAGTGAATTTTTCCATCTGAATGTTGGATTGAAACAAGAATGTGTCATGTCCCCTTGGTTGTTCAGTCTCTATGTGGATGGAGTTTTAAAAGAGAAACAAGGCTGGACAGTGGATGATGGAGTTGCCTTAATGAGAGAGGACAGCGTTTGGAAACTTCCTGTACTTTTGCTTGCAGATGATACTGTATTGTTAAGTGAAGACGAAGGGAAGCTGCAAGACTTGGTGAGCGAGTTAGGAAGAGTGTGAAACAGAATCTGAAGGTGAATGTAGGGAAGAGTAAAGTTATGGTCTTTGAGACAAGTTAAGTCATTGAAAGAACAGTGAGACTGGATGATGAAATGGAAAATACGAGTGCATTTACATACTTGGGTAGTGTGATGAGTAAGGTTGGAAGGCTGGAGGATGAGGTGCTTGAAAGGGTACAACTAGGAAGAAAGGTTTCTGGTTCTTTGAAAGCAGTGATAAAAAATTGGGAAGTGAACATGTAAGTAAAAAAGTTGCTGCATGATAATACTGTGAATGGAAGTGAAACGTGGACCTTGTTGG
>NC_136968.1:31819222-31826722 GCF_032717465.1 Coenobita brevimanus | reverse complement strand
TATTTGTCTGTCTAGTCTAAGTAATGCACGGCTTAAAGTTTGTTTAAGCTATGCATGGTAATGTTTGAGCAACGCATAGCTAAATACTTGTCTAAGCCAGTGGATGTCAACCTTAGGGACGCGCCCCCTTAGTGGGTGCGGGAGCAATTTTCAGGGGGGCGCAGTAACTACAAGGGAAAGTAGCCTAATGACTGGCCTGAATAAGTGTGTCTGCCATTATGAACCTTAGATTTATAATATTCACTTGTTGTTTTGTCTCTGCTGCAACCTCTGATGCATATTTGCATTTGTACCAGAATGAAATAAGATTCTTCCTCCTCTGTCAGTCACCTGACCGCCTCTCTGCTCCCTCTCGTCTATGCTCTGGCAGTGTCGAAAGCAAGATACAGATCTCAAGAAGTCTTGAAGCCAAAGGGTAGACAATACACCAGTTTTTCAGACTTTTAAGATTTGAAAAAAGCTCTTTTATCAGGATTGTTTTCTGCTTCCCGATATTGAACAAGTCTAGCCCCCTCCCCCCCTTTTTTTTTGGCTTAAGGTATCAAACAATAATGTCTTCATAAGCCAGTCGTCACCTACTTCTGCACAGGACAGCTCCCTGTCTCTCACGCTTAAGCTTTTCTTTAAATGAAATATATTTTAATTATGTGATGCGACCAAAGAACCATGCTTCTGTATTTTGAAAATATTTTCTACCTGGTTCGTTTTTCGAAACGAGGAAAAACTTTGCCCAATGAAAGGTGTTTATGGACCAGCTTGTCCTGATTATGAATGAGGTTGATGATTCTGGAATAAAATTTATGAACATGTGGTTGTACTGAGCACACTGTATTAATGGTGGTGTGTATGACCATGTGGTGTGGTGTTGTGTATGACCATGTGGTGTGGTGGTATTTACCACCATGTGGTGTGGTGGTATTTACCACCATGTGGTGTGGTGGTATTTACCACCATGTGGTGTGGTGGTATTTAGCACCATTTGGTGTGGTGGTATTTAGCACCATTCGGTGTGGTGGTATGTATGACCATGTGGTGTGGTGGTATTTATGATCATGTGGTGTGGTGGTATTTATGACCATGTGGTGTGGTGGTATTTACGACCATGTGGTGTGGTGGTATTTATCACCATTTGGTGTGGTGGTATTTATCACCATGTGGTGTGGTGGTATTTACGACCATGTGGTGTGGTGGTATTTATCACCATTTGGTGTGGTGGTATTTATCACCATGTGGTGTGGTGGTATTTATCACCATTTGGTGTGGTGGTATTTATCACCATGTGGTGTGGTGGTATTTATCACCATGTGGTGTGGTGGTATTTATCACCATGTGATATGATAGCGTTTTTGACCATTCGTATGACTGTGTTATGTGGTGGTGCTTTTTTTATGCGAGGAAGAAGGAACCAAAGGCTGAGCCAGCAAAACAGTTCCTTTCAAGAAAAAAAAATAAAAAGGGCCAAATTCAAGATCCATTCATTTCGAGATGCCTGGACACACTGCGTCTGAAAGACTGGAGATCATAGGAAGCAGGAAATACAGACAGAGGGAAACAGTTCCAGAGATGACCTGTTGCATAAATGAAGGACTGAGAGTAACGGTTAACTCTTGCATTAGAGAGTTGGACAGAAAAGGGATGAGAGTTTGCTGCTAGACGGGTGCGCACCCGTCGTAGAGGTGGAGGAATGCATGCAGACAGTTCAGAGGAGCAGTGACCATTAAAGTAGCGACAGAAAAGAGATAAAGAGACAACAGTGCGGCGAAGAGACAGAGGTTGAAGGGAGTCAGTAAGAGGAGGAGAGTTGATGTGACGAATAGCCTTTGACTCCACCCTATTGAGAAGAGCTGTAGTGGGGAGCCTTCTCACACATGAGAGTTGTACTCAAAACAGGGGCGAATAAAACCCCTGTATAGTCAACAACTGTGCAGGGGTAAAGAAGGCACCGAGTTGGCTTAGCACACGTACCTAATCTCTTGGAAGCAGATTTTACAAGAGATGCAATATGATCTTTCCAAGATAAGTCCCGTGTGAATGATACCCCAAGCATGTTCAAGGATGATGCAGGACTGAGATGGATATTATTAAACATTAGTGTGTACTCCTGTGGAAGATTTTGACGGGTTGATAGGTGTAAGAACTGAGTCTTTGATGCATTAAAAACAACATTGTTTTTACCCCAGTCAGGGATACAAGCCAGGTCGGACATTAGGTGTGCCATAGCCTCATCCCTTGTTTGTTGAAGTAATTGCTGAGATGGACATTGCGGAAACCGAATGGAAAGGTGAAGGGTGGAATCATCAGCGTACGAATGGATAGGGTTAAATGTACAGCTTAGAGGATCATTAATGAATAAAAGGAATAGAGTTGGTGATAGGACAGAGCCCTGAGGAACACCACTGTTGATAGATCTAGGAGAAGAACGATGACCGTCTACAATAGCAGCTATCGAACGACCTAAAAGGAAGCTATAGATGAAGGCACAGATAGAAGGATAGAAACCGTATGAGAGCAGTTTGGAAATTAAAAATTTATACCAGACTCGATCGAAAGCCTTTGAGATGTCAAGTGCAATGGCAAAGCTTTCGCCAAAGTCCCGAAAGGAGGACGACCAGGAATTTGAATGGTAAGTGAGAAGATCGCCAGTGGAGCGTCACTGACGGAACCCTTACTGACGATTAGAAAGAAGGTTGTGATAGGAAAGATGCCTTAAAATTTTTCTGTTAAGACTAGACTCGAAAACTTTTGAGACGCAGAATGTTAAAGCAATTGGACCATTGTGGTGAGGTGATGTTTATGGTCGTGAGCTGAGATGTTCCATATGATTAGTGGTGTGGTGTTGCTTATGACCACGTGGTATTCATGGTGGTAACGGTGTAACTAACCATTTGGTATATTGGTGTTTATAACCATGTGGTGTGGTGATGATGGGTGGTGTGTTTATGACCATGTGGAATGGTAATGTTTATGGCAATGTGAAATGGTGGTGTTTATGATCATGTGGTATTGTGTATATGGCCATTATGGTGGGGTGCTGTTTATGACTATGTGGTACGGTACTCTGTATATGACCATGTGGTGTGCTGGTGTTTATGACCATATGGTGTACTGGTGTTTATGTTCATGTGATGTAGTGGTTTATGGCCATGTGGTGTAGTGGTGTTTATGATACCGTGCTGTAGTGGGGTTAATGAATATGTGGGTTAGTAGAGCTCTTGACGATGTGGCATAGTGCTGCTTATGACTATGACATGTGGTGGTGTGTATGACCCAATATATATATATATATATATATATATATATATATATATATATATATATATATATATATATATATATATATATAGTAACTGAAGAAGCTAGAGCGGAATCAGATTTAGAATGGAGGATGGGGGCCTGGCCAGGCGCACCACCTATGGAGGGGGGCGTGACCCAAGAAAAGGTTAGGAGCCACTGGTCAATGCAATGCACGGCCTAATGTTCGTGCAGGCAATGCACGATTATCTAAAAGTTCGTCTTGTAGGGTCATATTCCAAGTGGCTTTGAAGATCATAAAAACATTCACCTCTGTCTAAGCGATTTATTCTGCACATCACACCTCAAAATCATCCTGTAAAATATTTAAGTATATCGCTAGTAAAATTACGGTATATTTTTAGAAACAGAAATTAATGCTTGAGTGTAATATGCAAAAAAATCGCTAAGGAAGAGGTGTTACAAAGCCAACCAACTACGGTACAGCCTCAAATCTACTCATGGTTAATGTTTGTCCATGTTACACACATCTCTCTCTCTCTCTCTCTCTCGGCCTAAACATAAAAACCTACTGTAGGCTTAGGAACCACCATTATCCCAATCAATGGTAAAAAAAAAAGGGAAAATTACAGCAATGGTGTATTTACTAGCAATTACTTTTTTTCTGGGTAATTTCGAGAATGTATGTCTCTATCTATCATCTATCTATCTATCTTTCTATCTATCTATCTACCTATATGATGTGTGTGTGTGTGTGTGTGTGTATTACGTTTCGACCAAGTAATCATTATCAGACTGTACAAAACCAAAACGTGGATATTAAAGTGGATATTTAAGTGGATATTATAGTGGATATTAAAGTGAATATTAAAGTGAATATTAAAGTGGATATTAAAGTGGATATTAAAGTGGATATTAAAGTGGATATTTAAGTGGATATTTAAGTGGATATTTAAGTGGATATTTAAGTGGATATTTAAGTGGATATTCAAGTGGATATTAAAGTGAATATTAAAGTGAATATTAAAGTGGATATTATAGTGGATATTTAAGTGAATATTAAAGTGGATATTAAAGTGGATATTCAAGTGTACTAATGACTAAGGTGATGATTGACAGTAAATATAAAATCCATGGTGCTAGTTTGTTACCATGGAAGATTGTAGATGGATAGATATATGGTAGATAGATAGATAGATAGATAGATGGTAGACAGAATGATAGATGGTACATAGATGGATAATAGATAGATGGTAGATAGGTGGTAGATAGATAAATAGATAAATTGTAGATAGATAAGTACATAGATGGTAGATAAATAGATAGTAGATAGAGGGTAGATATATATAGATAGATAAATAGATGGTAGATAGAGGGTAGATATATATAGATAGATAAATAGATAGATAGACTGATAGATGTATATATTCCCACCTCGTTTCCATTAAATAATTATGGTGGTTCATAGGCCTATGTTTTCACGTTTAGGCCTGGAAATAGATAGATAGATAGATAGATAGGTAGACTGATAGGTAGACAGACAGCCAGACGGACAGATAGATAGATAGATAGATAGATAGATAGGTAGGAAGGTAGGTAGGTAGGAAGGTAGGTAAGTAGGTAGGTACTGTAGGTAGGTAGGTAGGTAGGTAGGTAGAGAGAGAGAGAGAGAGAGAGAGAGAGAGAGAGAGAGAGAGAGAGAGAGAGAGAGAGAGAGAGAGAATAATGACCCGACTGAAAAAAATTACTCTCTCTCTCTCTCTCTCTCTCTCTCTCTCTCTCCATTCCGTGAGACCTTACTTTCCTCCTACACACCAAAAGCCGACTCAACACATCCTCACATATCACTACTTGGCCACTAATACTGAGTGAACCGTCCATATTGAAGATAAGGACTGGCGCAAGCATTATTATTATTATTATTATTATTATTATTACCACCACCACAGCTACTACAATTACTACTACTACTACTATCATTGTCATCGCCGTCAATATCATCATCATCATCATCGTCATCATCATCATTATTATTAGTTTTTATTATCATTGTCACTACTACTACTACTACTATATACTACTACTAGTACTACTACTACTGTTACTACTACTACTATTATTACTACTACCACCACTACTACTACTACCACTACTACTACTACTATCATCATCATCATCATCATCATCGTCATTATTAGTTTTTTAGTATTATTGTTACTACTACCACTACTGCTGCTACTACAACTGCTATCACTACTACTACCATTATCGCTACTACTACTACTGCTACTACTGCCACTGCTACTACCACTACCACTACTACTAGTATCATCATCATCATCCTTTTCCGTACCGATTTCGTTATTCACTCTGCCAGCTCCAAATCCAGTCCACGTTCCCGGGCTGATAAGACTACTGGACAAAGTTGGTTTTTCCTTCGTCCAAGTTCACGCACTAGTAAATCAGGGACATGGATTAACATTTTATCGTTGCGACTCGTATTCTAGGGGAAATTGTGACTTAGAAAAACTTACTATCTGAATGAGACTCGTGTTGTTTTAGGCGGAAAGTGTTAGGTTAGGTTGGGTTTATTTTTTACGTCTGGGGTAGGTTAGGTTAGAGATTAAAAAAAAAAAAAAAAAAAAAGAGAAAGTGAGAGAAAAAATGGGTGATCATTCTTGGAAAATCACATATTCAACGGCTCCAAGTCCCTTCCAGTGCGCTTCTTCGTGACTAGCATCATAAGGGGCCAAATCATTGTTACACCTCAGCATGCATGATGGAGAGGTGACAATTTTAGGCCAGGTTAGTGAAAAAGAAAGTATATCAGACGATTGTGTTAAATTTATAAACGATCTCTTTTGTGAATGAGTTAATGTAGGCTATATCTAAGCCCTCCATTCAAAAAAGACTCCCCAAAATTAAATAAAATCGTCTGGATAAACTAAAGGAAGAAAAAAAAAAGCGCGTGGGTGAAGTAACTACGGTAACTGCTATGCTACTGTATGTATGTATGTGGGTATGTATGTATGTATGTGTATGTGTGTATGGATGGAAGGAAGGAACAACAGAGAACTAGCACCATAAACTGATTACATGGCACTAAGGCTGGCGTTGAAGTGGTTTTGGCGAAGAAACATTGAGGAAGGGAGCAAGGGGCAGTGTCGATGGGAGATGATCCTTAAACTGTATCATAAAACCAAATGTCTTACCTGATAGCAGTAGAGGGAAAATAATGGCCGGAAGAAACGAGGAAATATCAAGAAGAGAGATAGGACAGAAGAAGAGGACAGTACGGAGAGAAGGACTGGATACAAGACGGCCCTTTTAGTCGCCACTTACGACTAGCAGGGACACTGAGGAAGTATTCTATCCCTCCCTTCCCAGGAGGAGGTATGTATGCATGAATGTATGTTCGTATGTATGTGTCCATGCGTGGCTGTATGTATATAATCGTATGTATGAATGTAGGTAGGTTGTGTTTATGTGCGTATGTATGTATGCCAGTATGTATGTATGTATGTATACTGTATATATGTAGCCTATGCACGTATGTATGCCTTATTTATGTATGTATGTTTGTATGTATGTGTGCGTGTATGTATGGATGTATGTATGTAGCCTATGCATGTATGTATGTAGTTTGTATGTATATACTGTATGTATGTATGTATGTATGTATATGTCAATGTACGGTGGTGGGGAGGGGTACATTCTTGTGGTGGCACGGAGCCGCCCATGCATCTACACAAACGTTCCTCAACTCCTTTGCTCTTCCCTGAAAGGAGGATGGTTGACTGTAGGAGAAGGGCAAGTTCAGCATGCAATCCAACGGGTTCAGAAAAGACCAGACCTTCAACAATACAATAGCAACAATCTATCAACATATATACTACTAAACAGACATACATACATGCATACACAGACAGATAGACAGACAGACAGACAGACAGATAGATAAATAAAGGCAGATAGAGATAGATAGACAAAAACTTAGAATACATAAATGTATACAATAATTATTAATTAACAGACCGAGTTCAGATCCAGGCTACTTACACTTGATGTACCCCAAGAAGAAGAAACGATGATGACGTAGTAGTAGTAGTAGAAATAGTAGTAGTAAAAGCAGTAATAGCAGTAGTAGTAGTAGCAGTAGTAGTAGTAGTAGCAGTAGTAGTAGTAGTAGTAGGAGGAGGAGGAGGAGCAGGAGCAGGAGCAGGAGCAGGAGCAGGAGCAGGAGCAGGA
>NC_136968.1:31711722-31814222 GCF_032717465.1 Coenobita brevimanus | reverse complement strand
TATGCGGTTGCCTAGGGCCCCCGATGCCACTAGGGGGCCCCCAGGCTGCAAATATTAGCTTTTTAAGAAATTAAAATATGTGTAAAGTGACTCGAGGTTGTGGTGCTTGGCTATTTCTTGGCTGTCTTGGCTTTTGTTCGCGCCTTTTCGTCTGGCATCCCTGGTCTAAGATAGGGGCCCCCAAACAGCATTCTGCCTAGGGCCTCCAAAAGGCTAGAAACAGCCCTGGGCGGCCCTCTTGGATTATGACGTCACTGGGTACAATGCCCGCTGATTGGTCGAGAAATTCTATCTATCTATCTATTGCCAGACCCCTTAATCCCTTATACGGGGTGGCCACAAACAAATCGCCTCCACGTCACCCTGTCCCCCGCCATTTCACTGCCCCGCTCCCAATTCACATCCCCCTCTCTCACATACCTCTCCACTCCATCCCTCCATCTCATCCTTGGCCTTCCCCTCCCTCTCTCCTTTTCCACCTCACTCACATACACTCTCCTCGTCAGTCTCTCATTCTTCATTCTCTCCACCAACCCATTTTTTTTTTTTACCTTATATTGGCCCCGATTTTCGTCCTTTTGCAGCTTATTTCACGTAGCTCGATCAGAAAAAGACAATGCTACGGCTCTACATCCTTTCCATAGCACTTCTTCGTGACTAGCTTCATATTCTAGCGTTAAATGTTACAACTCGGCAGTCGGGATGGAGATGTGGCAATTTTGGGCCAAGATAGAGTGAAAGGAGTATAGGAAGTCAATGTATAGGTGTTACGTTCTCCTCCCCCCCTCTCTCTCTCTCTCCTATGCTTCCATAATCCCTGCCTGCTTTCATCATCATCATCATCACCATCATCGTCTCTCTCTCTCTCTCTCTATCTCTCTCCTATGCTTCCATAATCCCTGCCTGCCTTCATCATCACCATCATCGTCTCTCTCTCTCTCTCTCTCTCTCTCCTTTGTTTCCTCAAATCCTACCGATCTTAATCATCATCATTAAAATATATCCATTGTAAGTACGATATATTGCACTGGATATTTCGCAACAACTTTTCCTTAGCGAATTAGTCTGCATATTACGCCTTAATATCCCACTGTATAATATGAACAGAAACTGAGTCAATGTTAAAGCGATATAAATAAATAAGTGAAGGTTAGGATGTAATACGCAAAATAAATCAATAAGGAAGAGGTGATACGAACTCTCCAAGGCCGCTTAATACGACTCCACTCAGCTGAATACAAACATTAAGTGGACGGAAAAAATAGAGTTGTTTCGACCATGATAGCTTATTTTTCGTCTCTCTCTCTCTCTCTCTCTCTCTCTCTCGATACTCACTTTTCCTAATCCTATAGTCGGGTTGCTCTCAGCTGGCGAAACTAGGCCACGCCCACACTTGAATACTAAGCTGTGGTTGCCTCACACTGGATGAGCCTTTGTTTTGAGGTAAGACTGAATCCCCTTTGTTATTATCGTCTCTCTCTCTCTCTCTCCCTGTTTACAGACGATGAATAGAGGAAGGAAAAACAAACCGAATAAACAAAATAATCCATCCACTCACATAACCTGAATCCTAAATCGCGGCAGCACGTAATTCCACAGGTCTTCTAAAGAGGCTGGAATGAGTCTCCTCGGTTACTAGCGAAATATGAGTACTCAAATATCGCACACCTACGCCAAAGAAGTAACAACCCTGGTTTAATTTTTACCTTTGACTTTGTTTAGCCTTAAATGTAATAACTTCTTCTATCTATCTACCTATTGCCAGACGCCTTAATCCCATACGGGGTGGTCACAAACAGATCGTCTCCACGTCGCCCTGTCCCCCGCCATTTCACTGCCCTGCTCCCAGTTCACACACCCCTCTCTCATATACCTCTCCACTCCATCCCTCCATCTCTCCCCCTCCACCTCACTCACATACACTCTACACATCAGTTTCTCACTCTCCATCCTCTCCACATGGCCAGACCACCTCAATGTGCTTCTCCTAACGTTTCCTATCACATCCACATCCAAACCACAACGCTCCCTCACTTCTTCTGTTGGCACTAAATCATTGTTCCAGAATTTAAGTAGTTCAGTAGGATAGTTTTTCATACTGTTGTGAGAGCTCTGAATGGTGACAGACAAACTGAGCCCCAAACCGAACTACAGAGGTAATCAACTTCTAATCTGACTGCATCTGGCCACCAACAAGAGGGGTAGCTGTGGAGGGAGGGAGGGAGAGTTAGCCCTTCCCCACTCTCTCACCTCTCCACTTAAAACTCTGCATTATTACCTCCGCCATCGCGACTAGAGAAGGTTATGTACTCACCCGGGTCTGTGTGTTTGTCTGCTTGTTTGTGTGCGAAATATATCAAAAAATTGTTATTGGACTTCAGTGGAATGTGGTCGATGGATGGACAGTGAGTCAGGGAACTGAATACTTTTTGAGGTGGATCCAGTCCCGATGTAGTGGTAAATAATATCTATCTATCTATCTATCTATGTATCTATATCTGTCTGTCTATCTATCTATCTATCCATCTGTCTATATATTTGACGCTCACCTTCTTGCATGCACACCGTACAGTTGTTGGCTCTCCCAAAACAGGACTTCGCCCCACTTTTACCCCTAGTTGTGGATACCTCACCACGCTCCTGCCATCAACTGACCTGAGAGGGGTTACGGATGTTCGTCAGGTTGGCACAAAAACGCCATAGTAGTCAGGATTTACGGCGGACGTGTGAAGGGTGGGTAAGTGGGTATAAGTGCGTAATGGCGGGTGGAGGGGTAGGCCAGAAGAGGAGCGCTGTCTCAAGGCCAAACGTAAACAAACGCTTTCGTATTAATTTGAGTTTAACGAATAGGCACGTTTTCAGCATATTCAAATTTGCAGTTAGAGCGCTCACCATCCACTTACTCGATGTAGTGAAGTTTTAAAGTGACTCCACACTGAGTAACAAGCTAAATGGGGTAATCCAGGAAACCATTTACTACGTTGGGTGGCAACCATAGAACCAAATGAAGCCTGGTGGTCTTGTGGGTTAAGGCGCTGCAATACGATGGGCCAGGGTTTAGGTTTATATATCTCACGTAATGCCACTAGTGTGTTTGTTTCCACCTGTCAAGAAACCTTAAAATTTTCCAGCTCAGTTGATGGCCAAGCGTAGTCAGAGTGGAGGATAAATTGGACTAGTAACCAAGGAGACTCATTTCTACCCATAACTAAGGCTTACTGAATATCACGCAACCATGATGAAGCATTTGAGTTGTGAGAATGACCCAGTTCCGTCAGATGAAAAAAAAAAGTTTAATCTTACAAGGTCAATATCCTCCAGGGTTGTAAAGAGAGAGAGAGAGAGAGAGAGAGAGAGAGAGAGAGAGAGAGAGAGAGAGAGAGAGAGAGAGAGAGAGAGGCAATTTATCCATCAATATTTTACAAGTTTATATGGGTATACGTGGCGTGAGGTGGTTGATGTAGGTTAGCAAGGTCTGTCTGTCTGTCTGCCTATCTGTCTATATCTGTGTGTGTGTGTGTGTGTGTGTGTGTATACTGTATATGTCTGTCTCTCTGTCTGTGCGTCTGTATCTATATGTCTGTCTACCTGTCTATCTATCTATCTGTCTGTCTGTTTATCCCTATCTATCTATCTGTCTGTGTATCCATCTATCTATCTATCTGTCTATCGATATTTATGTGTATTTGTCATTTTAGCTATCAGGTCTGTGCTCATCTCTCTCTCTCTCTCTCTCTCTCATTTCCAAAACAAACAAACAAACACACCTAAGGTAAGAGGTGTAACGTGAGAGGAGAGAGAGAGAGAGAGAGAGAGAGAGAGAGAGAGAGAGAGAGAGAGAGAGAGAGAGAGAGAGAGAATTACATAGATACACAGACAATACCTTCTTTTCATTAGATTCGGTATAATTATAGTGTTTTCATTCTAACTTGACCAAATGATAGGGGGTGAGAAACATCATCCACTCACTTGATGTAGTGCTGCTTACTTCTTCCTTCATCTTAATCTTTTGTGCTTGTGTGTGTGTGTGTGTGTGTGTGTGTGTGTGTGTGTGTGTGTGTGTGTGTGTGTGTGTGTGTGTGTGTGTGTGTGTGTGTGTGTGTGTGTGTGTGTGTGTGTGCCCTCCTCACTTCGTATATATCTCTCCCTCGTTGTTACCTTTTATTACTCTTCTTTCCACTTCAGGCGGCACTACACTGGGTGACAAGACGAATGATTTCTTGTAACCCAGGAAAGCATTTACAACGCTGGGTGGTAACCATATAACCAAGAAGCGGGGTGACGTGGAGCCTACCACGGTGCCCTTGTTAACTGGATTAAGAGACGCACAAGTGTAGTTCATCCAGCAACCAAATCTCCACACTCTTGCCCGTGCCTCGTGGTGGTGAAGCACTGCCCTTTACATAGGAAGACTGAATCACTGCACAGGACGGCTCTTCAGGGGTGGTTGCTTGCCTGCGGGTGATGAGTCTGATCGAATAGCCTGGGGTCACTCAGGCTACGAGAAATACGCTGCAAACGGACGAAAATCTGGGCCAAGGGTTGTAAGATGAACCGAAAATAATGAGAAGGACAGTGAAGGTGTGCAGTGGATGTAAAGATCTATTTTAACAGGAAAGACAAGGAAAACGGAAATACATAATCTTTCCATATATAACGCATCTTAATTCTTGTGCTGCAGGGATGGCTCAGACTGCTGGTGTGGGGAGCGCTGATATTTCGTGTGCTTTGTGAAATTACTAACCGACCCTGCAGCCACTGGGTGTAAAAATCACACAAAAAGAAAGTAATGGGTAGTAGAAAATGAAGCAGGGTATCATTATTATTATTGTTGTTTTATTATTATTATTATTATTATTGTTATTATTACTATTATTATTGCTATTATCTTCATCTTCTTCTTCTTCTTAATAGTAGTAGTAGTAGTAGTAGTAGTAATAGTAGTAGTAGTAGGAGAAGGAGGGAGGAGGAGGAGGAGGAGGAGGAGGAGGAGGAGGAGGAGGAGGAGGAGGAGGAGCAGGAGAAGTAGCAGCAGCCCCAGGTTCGTCTGCAATGTGAACGTAGTGGACTGCAGGCTGAAGTTGTCCTCTCCGTCATCCATCCTCCTTTTGGTGGATTAGAGAGGGAACTGAGGGACGTTTATATAACCGGGGAGCTCCACAATCCCAGTCATATCAGTGCCACCACGTGAAGGCGTCCCTCTCCACCACAACACAGGGATGACACTGATAAGGCACACAGGGACAAAGACGCCTTATTTATGAATCACTTTATATAAAAAATAAATAAATAAAAATAAAAAATATATAATAAAAATCCCATCCCTGACCTCCCTACGTGCATCACAGGTAGAAACAAGAGCACCGTAACACCTTTTTATAACCAACTTATTTTGATTTTTACCTCCCTGATATTCAGTAAGAAGCACCGTAACGCCTTTTTATAACCAACTTATTCTGATTATTACCTCCCTGATATTCAGTAAGAAGCACCCTAACACCTTCTCACAACCAACTTATTCTGATTTTTACCTCCCTGACATTTAGTAAGAATCACCGTAACACCTTTTTATAACCAACTTATTCTGATTATTACCTCCCTGATATTCAGTAAGAAGCACCGTAACCCCTTTTTGTAACCAACTTATTCTGATTATTACCTCCCTGATATTCAGTAAGAAGCACCGTAACGCCTTTTTATAACCAACTTATTCTGATTATTACCTCCCTGATATTCAATAAAAAGCACATTAACGCCTTTTTATAACCAACTTATTGTGGTTATTGCCCTTCCTGATATTCTCTTTATGTTATTTATGTACATCCAAGCTTTCTGTGACAATCTTCCGCCCTAGTTGTGTTCTGCCTCCCATATTTCTCATTTCCTTCTAAAATGACGGAGAAAATCCTTCCTTCTCGTACTCTCTTGCAATGGACTTCATATTGCTATCACGTAGAATAATAATAATAATCATCATCATCATCATTATCATCATCATCATCACCATCATCATCATCATCAACAACATCATCATCATCATCATCATCATCATCTAATCCAGTGTTGCCTCATGAGTAGCGTAGGATCCCGGGGCTAGGCAAGTTGGTCCTGACATTTAAGATGAGTGACCAGCCTCACTCATCCCTGAGTGGCATTACGTGAGCAATAAACCCCAACCATCCCTTGGATATAAACTTACTCCGCCTCAATCCAATTGGAACGCCGTAATTACCCACTAAACCACCAGGCGCCATAATTTGATAACATGGTTACCACCCAGCATAATAAATGATTTCCTGGTGTACAGGAAACCATTTGGCTTGGCACTCAGTGTAGTCACCCACAGATAGAAGGAAGAGGAAAGAATGAAGGAACGGAAGACAGAAGAGGAGGGAAGGAAAGAAGGAAGGAAGAGAGGAAAGGACAGTCACCCGAGAGCAGCACTACATAATAGTAATAATAATAACAATAATAGTAATAATAATGATGATGATGATGACGATGATGATGATGATGATAATAATAATAATAATAATAATAATAAAATAATAATAATAATGATAATAATAACAATAATCATAATAATAATAATAATAATAATAATAATAATAACAACAACAGTACAGACATAATTAGGTAGTAACTCACCCAAACTCGAGCAAAAAATGACAAAATGTCACACAGTAAGTCAAATCTCCCCTACATCCACCTTGCCATCACCACACAACTCAATTTACACCTCGAAAAAATATTAAACTCGGGTCGCACTGTGTAGAATTCCCATCAGTGTTTTCTTTAATATACGAATGGGATTTAATTTTTACTTCTATGGGAAAAGCACTTCTATTTTTCTTTTGTTGTGTCTCTTTCTTTTCTTTTCTTTCACTTTATTTCTCATCTTCTTGTATTGACGAAAGACAAAGTTATATGGTCGTTTACTCTCTCAGGCTTCTATAATACACTCAGTTGAATAAAATCATTTGACATTTACCGAAATAAAATACCAGAAATATTAGATACTTATTGACACCACCATTGAAGGGTTATTGGCACCAGAATTAAAGGATTATTGGCACCAGTATTACATTGTTATTGGCACCCACAAGCAGGTAGAGTCACTGGGCACGAACGCGCTAGCTTACTCTCTGAACGCTTTGAGTAGAGTGATGGGAGGTTGGGGAGTGGGGCTGTGTGTGTGTGTGTGTGTGTGTGTGTGTACTTCTCAGCGGAGGACACAAATTCCACTTAAATCTAGGCTCCCCATTCAACCGAATAATATCGCCTGACAGCTATGAATACCAGAGCTGTCCCTATCATGAGACGGCCCATTTATACCGTAACACTTGGGGCGCAGTCGACAGGTTCCGGGTTCGATTTTAGGGCCACAATAAGGTCTTTTTTTTTTTTTTTTTTTTTAGGATGGTTCATACATAGCGTTACTTTTCCACTCTAGCAAGCGAAACCCTGCTTAATTTTTTCATTCCCTACTCTCACTGTCAACATTTACCAACGTATACCCTACATCATTTATTCAATTCCTACTCTCACTGCCACACCCACACCCACACCAGCAGACTGAGCTTTTCCCCGCAACACATTAGACACTTCCAGCTGTGTCTAGTGGGATGCAATTTACGCACCTCCTTGTATCAGACACTTTAAAATTAATTCAAAATCTGTTGTCATGTTTTATAGTCTTTTCACCTTCATTTTCTTGTCTTTGTTCTGTTTTGTTCTCTCTTGCTTTTCTTCTTCCTCCTCCTCCTTCGTTTTCCTTTTCTGTTTTCATTCTACTTCTCAGTCTTCTTTTTCGTCTTCTCCGCCCTTATTTCATGCGGGCTAGTCCAGTGGAAGAAAAAGGCAGTGCTACAGATTACAGCCGTTGCACAGCACTCTTCGTGACAAGCAGCTTATTTCACGTAGCTCAGTGGCAGAAAGTATTAATATTCTGCACTCATTCCATAGCACTTCTTGGTGACTCGCATCATATTCTAGTGTTACACTACTACAACTCAGCACCGAAGATTGAAAGACGGCAATTTTAGGCACATCAAATAAACAATGAAATGGTGGGGGACAGGGCAACATGGAGGAGATTTGTTTGTGGCCACCCCTTACGGGATTGAGGCGTCTGGCAATAGATAGATAAATAGATAGAAAAAGCGAGTATAGTTCTTGTATGACCAAAGATAAAACTATAAGCAGTTTTTACGAATTATTTAAATATACTGTATAGGGGAAGTGATGCTAGGCAGGGCTGCCTTGGGGTGGCACTGATAGAACCACTGCCCGGGTTTACAAACGTCCCTCAACTTCCTCCCTATCCCCCTAGAAAAGGATGGGAAAGTCAGCCTGCAGACCACCGGGTTCACGTTTGGATAAATTAAAGATACAGTTCCTCTTTCTCTCTGCCTTATACTACTGACTCCTCTTGCCTGTCAGACTGTTTGGCAAAGTCTGTGTGACCCTTGTCGCTGTTCACTCAGTGGGTCGTTTTCTAGGGGATGATTATGACAGCTAAAAATTGTTGTCTGTGTCATTTACCCTCATGCTTGTGCTCGAGAGGGATGCCTTCATGTAGTGGCATAGATGTAAGCGTTCGGCTCCACTGCCTGGTTATGAAATCGCTCTCTCAAGGAGGATGATCTAATGTTTAGCTTGGGGGATTATTCCTCTTCCAAAATTACCAGGGACTGGCTTCATCTCACACTGAAAGATAGAGCATGTGTCGTATTTGATGCCCGTATATGTAACATTGCCATGCTGTCTGTACTGTACGAGCTATGACCATTTATTTGTCTATCTATATACCTAGGCTGCTTCCCCCAAGGAAAGGGAGGTAGCTGAGACAGGACGACACACTCCCAATTTACTCATCCACTCAAACACATTCATTTGCATCTTAGCCCCAAGTGTGAGAAGGAACAGATCCTCACAACACCACACCGCACGAGGGTCAACTGCGCAGTGCAATCAGTGACATCCGCAGCAGGGCCCGACATCAAAGCTGGCTTACCCCTGCCACATCATAATAGACCCATCCCCTTACCCACACCTAACCTGATCAGCTGATTAGACAAATGTAGGAGAATATCTCCTCAGGGCTGCGTCATCATTTATTCATTCACAATTTCTCTCCATTCATTTCTGTCAGGCACAGCCACTCTTTCTTGCTCAACAGACATCCTTTCTCATCCAGCGCTCTCAAAGTCACTCTGTCCATCCATCCTATTTGCGGTCTTCCTCTCAAGCCTTACACCTTTCACATCAGACCTGGTTATCTTTTTCACCAATCGCTCATTATCCATTCTCTCCATATACCCAAGCCATTGCAACACCCTCTGCTTAACTCAATCAGCAATCTCCCGCACAACTCCAGTTCTCCTTCGCACTTCATCATTTCTCACTCGATCCATATGCGTCACTTCACACATACTTCTCAGACACCTCATCTCCATTACATTCAAACCTTTCCTCTCTGCTACACCCATATTCCATGTTTCAGCCCCATATAACGCAGTCGGTACCACAACACCCTCATACAGCCTTCTCTTTCCATCCAACCCAAGTGAACGACATCTAAACACTTTTTTCATTCCTCCCAGCACCTTTCTTACTTCATTCATTCTAAACTTCACTTCTGCATCTATTCTTCCATCCACAGCAACATGTGACCCTAAATACTTAAAACACTGTACCTCCTCAAGCAACTCACCATTCAAAACTATATTCATCTTCCTATCATCTACCAACCTCGTACATTTCATCACTTTACTCTTATTCTCATTTACTTTCAATTTCCTCCTTTCACACACCCTTCCAAACTCCTTTACCAACTGTCTCAATTTCTCCTCTGAATCAGCCACCAGTGTAGTATCATCTGCAAACAGCAGCTGCTTCAGATTCCACTCTCAACGATCGACATTCACCATGTAGACTCAGACCTCCACCTAACACTCTTGCATTCATCTCCCTTACAACAACATCCACATAAATATCAAACAACCAAGGCAACATCACACATCCCTGCCGCAGCCCCACTCTCACGGGAAACCAATCACTCACAGTATTTCCCACTCTTACACACGCTCTACTATTTACATGAAAACCTTTCACTCCTTTTAGTAACCTGCCATCATGTCCATACAGTTTTAAAACAGTCCACAAAGCCTCCCTATCAATTCTATCATACGCTTTCTCTAAATCCATGGACGCCCAAAACACATCCTTACCTTTCGCTAAATACTTTTCACACACCTGTCTCTCAACACGCACCTGATACACGCATCTCCTCCCTCTCCTAAAGCCACACTGCTCATCACCAATCACTCCCTCTGTACCCTCTCGAACTCTCTTAATTAACACTCTACCATACACCTGAACTACAACCCTCAACACTCAACAGGCTTATACCCCTAAAGCTAGTACATTCATGCTTATCACCCTTACCTTTATACAACGGGACCACACAAGCACTTGCCTAGTCAACTGGCACCATACCTTTCACAAAGCACACATTCAACAGTCTTAGTAACCGGTCAACAATAGTCGCTCCACCACCTTTCAGGCATACCACAGCACACCCATCCATACCTGCAGCTTTCCCAGTTTTCATCTCCTTTACTGCCTCCTGCACTTCCTCCTTCGCGATCAAAGAATCATTCAACTCTCCCAGCACATATTCCTTGCACCCTTCCATCCGCCACAATCTCAGCTTCCCTTTCCTCCTCTACATTTAACAATCTTTCAAAATACTCCACCCATCTCTTCCTTACTGCATCCATCTCAGTTAACATCCTTCCATCCTCTGCTTTTACTCGCTCTTCTTTCCCTGACTCTCCTTTTTGCACCCTTTTCACCTCCTTCCAAAACATTTTCTTATTCTGTTGAAAATTCTCAGTCAACTGCCTACCCCACATCTCATCTGCTGCCACTTTAGCATCACGCACAGCTCTTCTCGCCCTATTCCTCTTTTCCTTACAGGTCTCATATGATACCTCATCCTTTCTCTGCAGCCACACTTCATATGCACGTCTCCTCTCAGCCACAACCATACTTACATACTCGCACCACCATTCACCTCCTTGTCTTACACCACCACCCACTCGTCTCACACCATACACCTCTTCCGCATGCCCCCCCCCCCCCACAGCACTCTTAAACATCTGCCATTCCTCCTCCACACTGCCATTTTCCTGATCTTTCACTGCGTTCCACTCATCTTTCAATTTCTCCTGATACTCTATCATTTTCTTTCTTTTATCTATCTCACTCACTTTCAAAACCTCCCTGCCACACCTGACTCTCCTAGCTCTCACCCATCTCTTACCTACTCTCAACTTTCCCTCCACCAGGTAGTGGTCAGACATACAGTACAGTACCTCCACCCTCCCCTCTCAGAACTCTCACATCCAACAATCTTCCTATTACATTCCTGGACACAACGACATAGTCCATCAATGTTCTATCAACAACCCTTCCACCCTCCTGCCTCACACATGTATACATATAAATATCTTTCTTCTCAAACAAGGTATTTCCAATCACCATCTCTCGCTCAACACACATCCCTATCATTCGTTCCCCATTTTCATTTCTTCCAGGCACACCATGCATACCAGCTACACCTTCAAGTGCTACATTTCCCACTCTAGCATTCAGATCTCCCATCATTACCACATTCACATTCGCTCCAAAACTCTACAGATACTCATCAGCATCATTCCAGAGACTCCGTCTCTTCATCCCTTTCACTACCAGGCCCATATGCATTCACAAACACCCACAGCTCACGTTCAAATTTCGCTTTCACCCACATCAGTCTCGATGACACCTTCCATTCAATCACACACTGCTGTACTTCCGGACTCACTAACAAGGCCACACCTTCTCTTGCCCTTCCTCTATCAACACCTGACAATCTTCCATTCACACTTCCAAACTTAGACTCACCTTCCCCTTTCATCCTCGTTTCACTCAAAGCTAACACATCCAACTTTCTTCTAACATGCATTCTCCTAATCTCTTCCCTTTTAGCCTCAATCGTACTACATCCACGCACATTCATAGACCCAATCTTCAGGGTACGAGGATAACTCCATCCCCCATCCCTTTCTCTGGCCTGTCTCTTTTTAGGAACTAAAAAACGGAGGAAGGGGTCCCTAGTCCCCTCACCCCGCCCCTTTTAATCGCCTTTTGCGACACGCAGGTAACATAACCTGAGCGCGGCCAGATTGTCACCCCTCTTCAAATCTTACAGAAAGATAGAGTATGAATCCTAGTTTATGTCTTTATATATGAAACTGCCACATTGTAAGTATTTTACGAAGTATTTCCATATAGGGAACTTGGAAACACTTGGAAACTACTTGCTGGTCCACTGCTGGATCATCTTCATAAAGAAAAATAATGTATGAGTCCTAGTTTATGTCCTTAAATATGAAATTGCTATACGTATTAGTGCATACCTATATATTCTTTACAACATGGTGGGGATATGTCTTTGCTTAAGGCTTGTTATTTTGATTCCCGGAAAGAAAGTATCAGGAAAAAAAGTAACAGTAAAAAACGTAAGGGAAAGAGCTAATCTAACCTAACCTAACCTAATCTAACCTAACCTGACCTAATCTAACCTAACTAACCTAACCTGACCTAATCTAACCTGACCTAACCTAGGAAAAGTTGTTATTTTTGACTGTTACTTTTTTTTCCTGATACTTTCTTTCCGATTCCCTGTTATTTTCTCGTATACGTAACCTTTCCCAAAATCAAGATCTGCCTCAGCCAAATCAAAACAAACGCCGCGGGGCATTGTGGGGAAGGTGTATCGTCAGTGAAAGGAAGAAAAATACCATATTTTTACATGTTCTCAGTAACAATTTAAGAGCAAAATGTTTTAGTCATCAGAAAGGGTGATGTGTATTTTTTATTCCACATCATTGCAACTCCTGAGAGATTTTTATAAATTAACTCTGAGTAGCCTTTTAGCCCTATTCCACTAAGAATTTTAGACCTGTTCTTTGATAATTTTTACAGTTAGTATTTTTATTTTTCATTATCATATTTAGTTGGGCAGCCCTTTTTTTTAATGGCTGTTCATGCAATCTCTAACCAAACCAAACCTAACTGAAAGCTGCAGTTGATATCTTTATTTCTTTCAACTTTTTATTCACATTTTTTTCCAAGGTTAAGGCTTTAGGATGCCATGGTTATGAATGAAGGATATGGCTTGTGATCCTTATTTCTAGATACTGTATTACTCTACCTAAGCCTAATAAGACCTGACATCTGAAACTGACACATTTTTATTTCTTGTGAAAATCTTTTATTTTGCAAAGGTTTGGGCCAAAGAATGCAGTGGTCAGGATCAAAGGATATGGCTTTCCCTGTTGATGAATATACTCAAACCGCTTATTGTGTACATTTGCGGTGCTGAACAAGCTAACCTAACTGAAAGCCAGATACGCTAAGTTATTTCTTTTGCCAACTTCTGATGGATAAGGTAGGCTGATGGAATGTAAAGGTTGAAGGACATGATTTTCAGTTGGGTTTTCGTTTGAGCAGTAGTCATAAATAGGGCTGCATGACTTTTTTTTTTTCTTTTTAGGGCTTGTAAATTTTCTGGGACAAAATCTGTTATGGTGAGAGCTGCCATTCACAGATACTGTAAACTGGGGTGAATTCGGCCATTATTGCACTAAAAAGTTATTTCTATCTATCTATTGCCAGACGCCATAATCCCGTAAGGGGTGGCCATTTGACTTTGAGTTATTTGTTTTACGGGGAGGGGCACTAACCCTCCACCAACCCACTTGCTGACACGTAGGGAGCACATATGATTTGGTTATATGGTTACCACCCAGCGTTGTAAATGGTTTCTTGGCTTACAGGAAACCATTTGGCTTGTCACTCAATGTAAAGCCACCTGTAAAGGAAAAAAAGTTATTTAAATTCATAATTAATGAATAAAGATAGTAGAAATCTGTTTGTGCTCAATTGTTTGTAATTCTTTTCTTTACTTTTGTGTATAAAGATCTTTAATATATCATGTGACACATGCCAAATATGTACTAAAAAGCAAACATATATAAAAAGAATAAAATTTGTAACATTGGCAAACTTTCTTTGGCAGAAATGTTGAATAGTTACAGGAAAGTCTTCAGTGTCCAGATGTATGAAGTGCTACCCAAAAGTTCCGGTAATTTGAACAGAGGAAGCCAACCATTTGTAGTTTTGCTTTTTGCCATTAGGAGGAGTCAGCAGCACCCTTTGTGCATCAGCGTGGCCCCGGTCGTGTCTGTGAGTGGATGTATCGTTGAGCAACGCTTACTATTGTAATGTGGTGTGCAGTTGGTTTGGTGGTTTTGCAATGGCGGACCTCACGGAACAAAGAACCTGCATCAAGTTCTGCTTCAGGATCAACAAGACGGCTGCAGAAACTCACTGGTTGCTACAGCAAGCCTTTGGTGGCAATGCCATGCCCCAAAGCAGAACATTTTTCTGGTACAAGCAGTTCAAGTAAGGACAAACATCAGTCGAAGACGATGACCGTTCTGGACCACCATCAACGGCAACAACACCAGAAAATGTCGGAAATGTTTGTCAGGCTATCCTTGCAGATCGTAGAAGAACAATCTATGATGTTTGTGATATTGTTGGACTGTCATACGGGAGCGTGCAATGCATTTTGTCAGACGTGTTGGGCATGAGATGCTGCAAAATTTGTGCCAAGACTGCTGAGTGACGAGCAGAAGGCACATCAATTTGCAGTTTGCAGGGAGTTCAAGAATCAGGTCAGAGATGATGCCATCTTCATCTTCAAGGTCATAACTGGTGGTGAATAATGGGTTTATGGTTATGACCTGGAGACAAAGCAGCAGTCGTTGCAGTGGAAGTCTCCCAATTCACCGAGGCCAAAAAAAGCGTGTCAAGTTCGCAGCAATGTCATCGATGTTGATCGTTTTCTTCGATATCCAAGGGATTGTTCACAAGGAATTTGTCCCACCTGGGCAATCTGTCAGCAGAAAGTTTTACTGTGAAGTTTTGCAGCGTCTGAGGGAGAACATCTGCGCAAATGTCGAGAACAGTGGGTCCTGCATCATGACAGTGCCCCCCGCCCACACATCAATTGTTGTCCGGCAGTTCCTGGCTTCCACTAACACGGTAGTCATTCCCCACCCACCCTGTTCACCTGCCCTTGCCCCCTGCAACTTTTTCCTGTTTCCAAACGGAAGTTACGATTGAAAGGGCGTCAATATGACTCGATTGAGGAGATCCAGACAGAATCGCAGGAGGTGCTCAGGACCATCGCGCCTGAAGCCTTCCAGGGATGCATGGACTCGTGGAAAAAATGCTGGGACCACTGTATACATGCCCAAGGGGACTACTTTGAAGGCAACAGTGAGAACTAGGAGTTATCTGTCTATTGCCAGATGCCATAATCCCCTAAGGGGTGGCCATTTGACTTTGAGTTACAGTAAAACCTTTACAATTTGTCATCCTTCAAGTCAGAAACCTCTACAACTCGGGAAGGCTCCAATATATTCATTTAAAAAATCAAAATTCAAAAATTCCCCAAAATGCCCACATGAGAGGAAGAGTTGGCAAAAATCCCCCCAACTCGGTATGATGCCGAGTTGTACAGTAATGTTTATGTGTTTAGTTCCCCAGTATAGTACAAGTGATAAATACAGTAATGGCCTTTATAGTGTTAATTGTGCTTTACATAGTGTACAGTGTCAAGTACAGTACAGTAAAGGTGTGCCCTAAAGTGATCTTGAGCCCCCCTAACACCTCCAAAAAATACCAAAAGTCCTTCTCCATGCCTGGAATACACCCTACAACTGCATGGAATCATGGTAAGGCAGTTTTTGCTGTTTATTTCAAAAACTTTTCATTTTTTTCCATTTTTTCCTTTTTTTTGTGTGTATGCTGGGGGGGGAACTTAAAGTTCATCCCTACAACTTGGCATATAAGCTAACTCGGCAAGGCTTGCACATGTATTATGCCGAGTTGTAGAGGTTTTACTGTATTTGTTTTACGGGGAGGGACACTAACCCTCCACCAACCCACTTGGTGACACATAGGGAGCATGTATGGTTTGGTTATATGGTTACCACCCAGCGTTGTAAATGGTTTTTTGGCTTATAGGACACCATTTGGCTTATCACTCAGTGTAATGCCACCTGTAAAGGAAAGAAAGGCAATAAGAAGTGACAGGAAAGATGGGAGAAATAGGAAGAGAGGAGGGCAGGCACAGAAAAAGAATAATAAAGGCTAAGTAAGAAGTAGGCAGCACTGCATCAAGTGAGTGGATGATGGTCGCCACCACCTACCACAATATATATATATATATATATATATATATATATATATATATATATTGTATATATATATTGTATATATATATATATATATATATATATATATATATATATTGTGTATAAATATATATATATATATATATATATATATATATATATATATATATATTGTATATATATATATATATATATATATATATATATATTGTATATATATATATATATATATATATATATATATATATATATATATATATATTGTATATATATATATATATATATATATATATATATATATATATATTGTATATATATCTATATCTATATATATATATATATATATATATATATATATATATATATATATATATATATATATATATATATATAGTAGGCTCGCACGGTGAGGTAAGGTAACTTATTTTCCTACAATATTCAAATTACTGGAACTTTTGGGTATCACCTCGTACTTTCGTGTGTACAGTAGTGTGAAAGTGCAAAATAAGTAATAGGCGTTATCTTCTCAATTAATATCTTAATTAGGCATTTAATGAAATTTTAAAAATTTTAATGCAAATTGGAGTCAGTTTGGACATTGAGGACAATTCGGACAGGGGGAGTATGAATGAAAAAATAACTTTTTACAACGTACTATTGCCTACAATTTGCCAGATGTGGATCTGTCTATCTATCTATTGCCAGACGCCTCAATCCTATTCGGGGTGGCCACAAAGAAATCACCTCCACGTCACCCTGTCCCCCACCATTTCACTGTCCTGCTCCCAACTCACACCCCCCTCTCTCATATACCTCTCCACCCCATCCCTTCATCTCATCCTCGGCCTCCCCCTCCCTGTCCCCCCCTCCACCTCACTCACATACACTCTCTTCGTCAGTCTTTCACCCTCCATCCTCTCCACATGGCCAAACCACCTCAGTGTATTCCTCCTAACGCTTCCTATCACATCCATATCCACACCACAACACTCCTTTATATCCTCATTTGTGAGCCTGTCTCTCCATGTGACTCCACAGGCTCCTCTTAAATAACTCATTTCCACTGCTCTCACTCTTGACTTGTGCCCTTCCAACATCGTCCAAGCTTCACTTCCATACGTTAGAGTTGGTATCACAATACTGTCATGTAGTAACTTTCACTTCCATGCTCACTTCCCTGTTTCTTACCACTGCTTTCAAGGAACCAGCAACCTTTCTTCCTTGCTGTACCCTTTCAAGCACGTCACCCTCCAAACCTCCATCCTTACTCATCACACTACCCAAGTACCGTACTTAAACGTACTCACATTTTCCAATTCCTCACCATCCAACCTCACTGTACATTCACTGACTTCATCTCTCTCAATGACCATCACTTTACTCTTTCCTACATTCACCTTTAGATTCCGTTTCTTATACACTCTCCCAAACTCATCCACCAAGCCTTGCAGCTCCCCTTCGTCTTCACTCAACAACACAGTATTATCTGCAAACAACAGTACAGGGAGTTTCCAAACACTACCCTCTCTCACCAGGGCCACTCCAACATCCACTACCCTACCTTGTACCTCTTTTATTACCCCATCCATGTACAGATTGAACAACCATGGAGACATGACATCCCTGTTTCAATCCAACCTTCAAAGAGAAAAATTCACTCAGTTCACCATCCACATGCACTGCAGCCTTAGCACCATCATACATACTCTTCACAGCATTCAGCAACTTCCCATCTACTCCATATGTTCTTAATACTTTCCACAATCCTTGTCTATCCACCCTGTCATATGCTTTCTCCAAATCCATGAAAGCTGCATACAACTTCTTTCCCTTCTCTAGAAACTTTTCCACTAAAGATCTAAGAATGAATATCTGATCTATACAACCTCTTCCCTTCCTAAAGCCTCCCTGTTCTTCTCCAACTAATTCCTCTGTTATTTCCCAAACTCTATCAATAAGTATCGTACCATACACTTTTCCTATTATACTAAGAAGACAAATGCCCCTATGAGTACCACACACTTCTTTTTCCCCTTTTCCTTTGTACATGGGAATAATTATACCTGACTTCCAATCCTCTGGAACTCTACCTTCCTCCCAGGCCAATCTGCACATCTTCCACATCCATTCTACTACTATCTCTCCCCCATGCTTCAACATTTCACCACACACTCCATCAATTCCTGGGGCTTTCCCCAATTTAACTTTCTTCATTGCTTCCACAACTTCTATCCTACTGATTTCTTCCTGTCTTCTCACCTCCCTCCTTCTCCCAGTCATTCCCCAGCCACTTATACTCGCATCACTTCCATCCTCTATGTTCATCTGTTCCTTAAAGTGTTCTCTCCATCTGCTCACTTTTTCTCCCTTCTCCACTAGTAATGTACCATTTTTCACTCCCCTGCTAACTTCACTTCCACTCTGTCTTACTCTCTTCACCTCTTTCCAGAACATTTTCTTGCAGTCCCTCCACTTTACACTCAAATTCCTTCCAAATTCCTCATCCACTCTCTTCATACTCTCCCTTACTAATCTTTTCACCTCTCTCTTTCTTTCTATATATAACTCTCTCTTCCATCTCTCAGCTTCTTCCATGCCCCTATTTCTCATCCATTCATTGTATGCTTTCTTTTGTGCCACAGCCTGTCTCACCTCTTCAGTCCACCACGCTGTTCCTTGCACCCCCCTCCGTCTTCTCTTCATCCCACACACCACATCACATGCTGCACATATTTCTTCTGTAAATACCCTGCACACACCTTCCACATCCCCCATCTGTTCCAATTCATATTTGCCCAGTCGTTCCTCCACTTCTCTCTTATATTCTACCTTTTCCTCATCCTCTTGTAACCTTTCCACTCTCCTTGCAAATACTTCTTCTTCCCATCCTTCCCTTCTTCTATTTCTCCATTTTTTTTGGATCTTGATTCTGGCCACCACCAAGTAGTGGTCAGAAAGTCCACTCCCCCAACCTCTACAAGCTCTTGCATCCATTACACATCTTCGCATCCTTTCATCCACACACACATAATCAATCATTGCCTTCCTTTCATTCAGTTCACCACCCACCCTTCTCATCACTCGTCATGTATACCTGTGGATCATTTTATGCCTGAAAGGGTGTTGGCTGTCACCAACCCCCTCCCAGCACAAATGTTCACTAACGCACTACCATTCTCATCTATCTCAGCAGGCACACCCCACTCGCCAACTATTCCATCCACCTTCACATTCCCTACTTTACCATTCATATCACTGATCGAAAACATTCTCTCATTCCTTCCAGACTTTTCCATGCACACTTCCACATTTGTCCAGAACTCTTCTCTCACTCTGCTTGCACGATCTTGCGTTGGCGCATACACACACACACAATCGCCCACATTTGTATTCCAACTTTCAATCTTACCCACACAGTCCTTGACCCAACTTATCCATACTCTCTTATGTTCTTCTTCCATCTTTTACTCACAACTATACACACTCCTTCTTTTGCCCTCTCATTCTCACCTACTCCTGCACATATACCCCATCCATACTCCCATTCTCTCACCCATTTAGTTTCAGTTACTCCACATACATCAACTTTCGCACCCTCAAGCACCTGGACAATCTCTCTCTCTTTCACCACATCATTCGCACCTCTTACATTCCATGTTGCGATTACCATGTCCTTTGTCTGGTCCTTGGTTGTCATCTTTTGGTCAGTCCTTGTCCAAGGCTTCTTGTTCGTCTTTTTAGTTAATTGTTTTCCGGTGAGGGGCACTAACCCTCCGCCAACCCTTTTAGTCACCTTGTACAACAGGCAGGGATACTGGGGGAGTATTCTTGAAAAAAACCCCAACCCCCAGGGGGGGTCATTTACAGGTATACTCTTGAGCTGTTATGGTACTACCTGTTTAAGCAAGGTCACTCAGTGACTCAGACATATAAGAAAAGAACTGGTGGAGATCGAGGTCCTTATCATACTGAAAAAGCAAGCAAGAAAATGGTAAAACAAAATACAGTAATCATGATAAATATCACCTTTAACTAATTTACCATGTCTTCCAAAAGAAGAAATTATTAGTCAGAAGTGATCCACAGGTATACATAGCGAGTGATGAGAAGGGTGGGTGGTGAACCGAATGAAAGGAAGGCAATGATTGATTATGTGTGTGTGGATGAAAGGATGTGAAAATGTGTAATGGATGCAAGAGCTTATAGAGGTTGGGGGATTGGACTTTCTGACCACTACTTGGTGGTGGCCAGAATCAAGGTCCAATTAGGATGGAGAAATAGAAGAAGGGAAGGACGAGAAGAAGGAGTATTTGTAAGGAGAGTGGAAAGGTTACAAGAGGATGAGAAAGAGTCAGAGTATAAGAGAGAAGTGGAGGAATGATTAGGCAAATATGACTTGGAGCAGATGGGGGACGTGGAAGGTGTGTGCAGGATATTTACAGAAGAAATATGTGCAGCATGTGATGTGGTGTGTGGGATGAAGAGAAGACGGAGGGGGGTGCAAGGAACAGCGTGGTGGAATAAAGAGGTGAGACAGGCTGTGGCACAAAAGAAGAAAGCATACAATGAATGGATGAGAAATAGGGGCGTGGAAGAAGTTGAGAGGCGGAAGAGAGAGTTATATGTAGAAAGAAAGAGAGAGGTGAAAAGATTAGTAAGAGAGAGTAAGAAGAGAGCGGATGAGGAATTTGGAAGGAATTTGAGTGTAAAGTGGAGGGACTGTAAGAAAATGTTCTGGAAAGAGGTGAAAAGAGTAAGACAGGGTGGAAGTGAAGTTAGCAGGGGAGTGAAAGATAAAAATGGTAGATTACTAGTGGAGAAGGGAGAAAAAGTGAGCAGATGGAGAGAACACTTTAAGGAATTGTTGAACATAGAGGATGGAAGTAATGCAAGTATAAGTGGCTGGGGAATGGCTGGGAGAAGGAGGGAGGTGAGAAGACAGGAAGAAATCAGTAGGATAGAAGTTGTGGAAGCAATGAAGAAAGTTAAATTGGGGAAAGCCCCAGGAATTGATGGAGTGTAAAACAATTTCTTACTCTTCCTCCATTTCACATTCAGATTCCTCCCAAACTCTTCATCCACTTTCTTCTTACTCTCCTTCACCAGTCTCTTCACCTCCCTTCTCCTGCTTACATATACCTCTCTCTTCTCTCTCTCATCTTCTCCCCTACCTCTGCTCGCTAACCATTCACTATATGCCTTCTTCTTTTGTTCCACAGCTCGTTTCGCCTCATCATTCCACCATGCCGTCCCTTACACACCCTTGCAACTCCTCCTCACTCCACAAACCACCTCACACGCTGCGCCTATCTCTTCCGTGAATATCGTACATACATCTTCCACCCCTTCCATCTGCTCTAGCTCATACCTTCCCAATCTTTCTTCCACTATGCTCTTATACTCTGCCATTTTCTCACTCTCTTGCAATTTCTCCACTCTTATCAGAGGAGCTGTTTCCTCCTGTCTCCCCCTTCGTCTCCTCAACCATTTTCTTTGCAGCCTTACCTTGGCCATCACTAAGTGATGGTCAGAGACTCCATTCCCCCACCCTTTCCACACTCTTGCATCCAACACTTGTCTTCTCATTCGCTCATCCACACACACACACATAGTCTATCATTGCCTTTTGTTCAACAAGCTCACCATTCCTCCTCCTCATTACTCTCCATGTATACCGGTGGATCATCTTATGGCGAAAGTAGGTGTTGGCTATTGCCAACCCCTTACCAGCACAGATGTCCACCAAAGTACTACCATTCCCATCTACTGTACTTCAGCTGGCACACCCCACTGACCAACCACTCCATCCACTCGTACATTCCCAACTTTGCCATTCACGTCTCCAATCAAAAACACTCTCTCGCTCCTCTTAAATTTATCCATACATGCTTCTACTCTCGCCCAAAACTCATCTTTCACTCTTGCCACTCGGTCCTCTGTCGGAGCATACACAACTACAATCGCCCAAGCTTGTATACTTACTTTCGTCCTCACCCATACAATCCTTGCACCCACTGTTCCATACTCTCTTATATTCTCCTTCCACTTCTTGCTTATCATCAGACATACTCCCTCTCTTGCCCTCTCATTCTCATTAACTCCCGCACATATACCTAAACCATATTCCCATTCTCTCACCCTTTCACCTTCCCATTTAGTTTCAGTCAATCCACATATATCCACTCTTGCATCCTGAAGCACCTGAAGAATCTCTCTCTCTTTCACTTCATCATTCACTCCTCTCACATTCCAAGTTCCCACCCTAAGAATGTCCTTTGTCCGTTCCTTAGTCGTCAACGTATGGTCCGTCCGGGTCCGAGGCGCTTTATTTGCTTGTTTAGTTATTTCTTTTTACGGGTGGGGCACTAATCCACCACCAACCCTTTTAGTCACCTCGTAAGACAAGCAGGGATACTGGGGGAGTATTCTTGAAACCCCCCTACCCCCAGGGGGGGGACTATGTACTTTGCTATTTAGGTTATAATTAATAAAGAAAAAATGCAGTGATACAGGAGTGGGAGGTATTGAAGATTTTTGCAGTTTTTAAGTTCAGAATGATTTAATATGTTCTAGGCTGCAAGAGTTCTGTAGAACCTGTAGTTGTCTAATCAATCTCCATCCATCTATCATCCAGTCCTGTGTTGCCCCATGAGGAGCGTAGGAGCCCCGGGCTAGGTAAGTTAATCCTGACATTTAACTCGCGACGTCCCGTCGACGTTCTTTAACATCCATATGTTTTGTCATTGCCAATCCCGTCGACGTACATAAACGCGAATCAATTGCAAGGTCCCTAATTTGCACAATTTTCAATTTTCGCGAGTGATTTTTGGTACGTATACACGTGACACCTTCCTCTACAAGATGCCAGGTAGGGACAATGCCTTACCCAGCATGACCTCCTCCCCCCCCCTGCATGCCATTGTCTCAGCAATTCACCTGTTATCATTGACCTGGCCAGTAAAGCCATGTCATGCCACGGTACGAAATTCAGGGCCAGAGTGATTCCCCAATCAATGACAATATGGAGGACAAACTTTACATAGCATTAGAGGAAGAAACAGTCAGAAATGATCATCAGGTAATGTGGCAAAAAAAGGTCAGGTATGGTGATGAGTTAATGAGTGAAACAATGCTTATAATGCCTATATTACTGCTTGAAAACCAATATACTCTCATACTACATATAAATTCGTGCCAAGTAAATAAATAAATACCGTTCATGAGTGGTGTGAAATAGTTATCCTCCCATAGAACTCGTTTTCTTTGGTGCCAGCCTGTTAGAAAACCCAGTAAGGTAAGGAGGTACTCCTACCTGTATCAAGTATTTCAAACCTCAGGTGAGCGATTTCTCTATGAATTTTCGATGTTTCTCACCAAAAGCGGAGGTTTGAGGCAAAAAAATTTTTTTCCAAAAATGGTCGGGATTGGGGGGAGTCAGTGGTGGAAAAGTGGTCGGGATGGGGCGGGTTAAGATGAGAGTGACCAGCCTCACTCATCACTGAGTGGCATTACATGAGCAGTAAACCCCAACCATCCCTTAGATATAAACCTGTACATGCTCAATGGGAGTGCGTTAGTGGACATTTGTGCTGGGAGGGGGTTGGTGATAGCCAATACCCTCTTCAGGCATAAAATGATCCACAGGTATACATGGCGAGTGATGAGAAGGGTGGGTGGTGAACTGAATGAAAGGAAGGCAATGATTGATTATGTGTGTGTGGATGAAAGGATGCGAAGATGTGTAAAGGATGCAAGAGTGTATAGAGGTTGGGGGAGTGGACTTTCTGACCACTACTTGGTGGTGGCCAGAATTAGGATGCAAGTGAGATGGAGGAATAGAAGAAGGGAAAGACGAGAGGAAGGAGTAGTTGCAAGGAGAGTGGAAAGGTTACAAGAGGATGAGAAAAAGGCAGAGTATAAGAGAGAAGTGGAGGAACGATTGGGCAAATATGAATTGGATCAGATGGGAGACGTGGAAGGTGCGTGTATGATATTTACAGAAGAAATATGTGCAGCATGTGATGTGGTGTGTGGAAGGAAGAGAAGGCGGAGGGGGGTACAAGGAACAGCGTGGTGGACTGAAGAGGTGAAACAGGCTGTGGCACAAAAGAAGAAAGCATACAATGAATGGGTGAGAAATAGGGGCGTGGAAGAAGTTGAGAGGCGGAAGAGAGAGTTATATGTGGAAAGGAAGAGAGAGGTGAAAAGATTAATAAGAGAGAGTAAGAAGAGAGTGGATGAGGAATTTGGAAGGAATTTGAGTGTAAAGTGGAGGGACTGTAAGAAAATGTTCTGGAGAGAAGTGAAAAGAGTAAGACAGGGTGGAAGTGAAGTTAGCAGAGGAGTGAAAGATAAAAATGGTAGATTACTAGTGGAGAAGGGAGAAAAAGTGAGCAGATGGAGAGAACCCTTTAAGGAATTGTTGAACGTAGAGGATGGAAGTAATGCAAGTATAAGTGGCTGGGGAATGGCTGGGAGAAGGAGGGAGGTGAGAAGACAGGAAGAAATCAGTAGGATAGAAGTTGTGGAAGCAATGAAGAAAGTTAAATTGGGGAAAGCCCCAGGAATTGATGGAGTGTGTGGTGAAATGCTGAAGCATGGGGGAGAGATAGTAGTAGAATGGATGTGGAAGATGTGCAGATTGGCCTGGGAGGAAGGTAGAGTCCCGGAGGATTGGAAGTCAGGTATAATTATTCCCTTGTACAAAGGAAAAGGGGAAAAAGAAGTGTGTGGTAATCATAGGGGCATTTGTCTTCTTAGTATAATAGGAAAAGTGTATGGTAGGATACTTATAGACAGAGTTAGAGAAAGAACAGAGAAATTAGTTGGAGAAGAACAGGGAAGCTTTAGGAAGGGAAGAGGTTGTGTAGATCAGATATTCATTCTTAGATCTTTAGTGGAAAAGTTTCTAGAGAAGGGAAAGAAGTTGTATGCGGCTTTCATGGATTTGGAGAAAGCATATGACAGGGTGGATAGACAAGGATTGTGGAAAGTGTTAAGAATATATGGAGTAGATGGGAAGTTGTTGAATGCTGTGAAGAGTATGTACGATGGTGCGAAGGCTGCAGTGCGTGTGGATGGTGAACTAAGTGAATTTTTCTCTTTGAAAGTTGGTTTGAAACAGGGATGTGTCATGTCTCCATGGTTGTTCAATCTGTACATGGATGGGGTAATAAAAGAGGTACAAGGTAGGGTAGTGGATGTTGGAGTGGCCCTGGTGAGAGAGGATAGTGTTTGGAAACTCCCTGTACTGTTGTTTGCAGATGATACTGTGTTGTTGAGTGAAGACGAAGGGGAGCTGCAAGGCTTGATGGATGAGTTTGAGAGAGTGTGTAAGAAACAGAACCTAAAGGTGAATGTAGGGAAGAGTAAAGTGATGGTCTTTGAGAGAGGTGAAGTTAGTGAATGTACAGCGAGGTTAGATGGTGAGGAATTGGAAAATGTGAGTACGTTTAAGTATTTGGGTAGTGTGATGAGTAAGGATGGAGGTTTGGAGGGTGAAGTGCTTGAAAGGGTACAGCAGGGAAGAAAGGTTGCTGGTTCCTTGAAAGCAGTGATAAGAAACAGGGAAGTGAGCATGGAAGTGAAAAAGTTACTACATGACAGTATTGTGATACCAACTCTAACGTACGGAAGTGAAGCTTGGACATTGTTGGAAGGACACAAGTCAAGAGTGAGAGCAGTGGAAATGAGTTATTTAAGAGGAGCCTGTGGAGTCACGTGGAGAGACAGGCTGACGAATGAGGATATAAAGGAGCGTTGTGGTGTGGATGTGGATGATAGGAAGCGTTATGAGGAACACACTGAGGTGGTTTGGCCATGTGGAGAGGATGGAGGGCGAAAGACTGACGAAGAGAGTGTATGTGAGTGACGTGGAGGGGGGAAGAGGGAGGGGGAGGCCGAGGATGAGATGGAGGGATGGGGTGGAGAGGTATATGAGAGAGGGGGGTGTGAGTTGGGAGCAGGGCAGTGAAATGGCGGGGGACAGGGCGACTTGGAGGCGATTTGTTTGTGGCCACCCCAAATGGGATTGAGGCGTCTGGCAATAGATAGATAGACATGCTCAATCTGATTGGAGTTCCTTAATTTTTTTTTTTTTTTTAACAGAACGGAGGAAGGAAAAAAAAAAAGATAAAATAATAATCCATACACCAGATTATGGTACTGGTGTCCTCTGTTCATAAAATATCTGTAACAGTTAGACTTGAACAACTGTGGGTTGAAAATTGGAGGGAAACAACTCTGGGGAAGTGAGTTCCAGAGGGAATGAAAGAATTCTGATAGGCAGAAGTTCTGCAATATGGCTGAGTGACATTCCAGTCATGAGTGCTACCAGATGCCCAAGTGGCATGAGGGAAGGCATGGAGAGGTGGCACCATGGACCCAACTTCGTCTGAGCATTTGCCAAAAAAATATCTGTAAAATAATGCAAGGGAGGCAACATTCCTTCTTACTTGCAGGGGAGGTAGTTTATTTGTAATGGCAAGATTGTTAATAATTCTAACAGCTTTGTTCTGAATTTTATCTAGTTGTTTTAATGCAACCTCTCCACATCCATTCCACAAAGGTGAGCAATATTCAAGCTGAGAGTGCACATGACTCTTATAAATTATAGCCAACTGCTCATCAGCAAAGAAGTCATAGACTCTGTACAATAATGCAAGTTTCTTTTAGTCAGTTTTAGCAAGTGATCTAACATGAGAGGTCCAGCTGAGGGCATTGTTAAGTGAGACGCCAAGAATTTCAATACTTTTTGAGATGGGTGTTAGTGGCACTGAAGGTAATGTACGAATCTGGCAATATCTGTCAATTAGTAAATTGCATATATTTAGTTTTACTAGCATTAAAAGAGACAGGGTTGTTTTGTCCCCATTTACTGATCGTAGATAGGTCCTGATTTATGGAGATGGCTGTACTGAGCTGAGAGGTAGAGATATTAGACTTTGTAAATGGGTGTCTGAGTGTGAATGAACTATGTAGTGTTGAGTCATCTGCATATGAATGGATGGGATTGTGGGTGACAGATAAGAGATCATTAACCCCCAGTATCCCTGCTTGTCGTACGAGGCGACTAAAAGGGTTGGTGGTGGGTTAGTGCCCCACCCCGTAAAAAGAACTAACTAAAAAAGCAAATAAAGCGCCTCGGACCCGGACGGACCATACGTTGATGACTAAGGAACGGACAAAGGACATTCTGAGAGTAGGAACGTGGAATGTGAGAGGAGTGAATGATGAAGTGAAAGAGAGAGAGATTGTCCAGGTGCTTGAGGATGCAAAGGTGGATATATGTGGATTGACTGAAACTAAATGGAAAGGTGAAAGGATGAGAGAATGGGAATACGGTGTAGGTATATGTGCGGGAGTCAGTGAGAATGAGAGGGCAAGAGAGGGAGTATGTCTGATGATAAGCAAGAAGTGGAAGGAGAATATAAGAGAGTATGGAACAGTGGGTGCAAGGATTGTATGGGTGAGGATGAAAGTAGGTATACAAGCATGGGCGATTGTATGTGTATATGCTCCAACAGAGGATCGAGTGGCAAGAGTGAAAGATGAGTTTTGGGCGAGAGTAGAAGCATGTATGGACAAGTTTGAGAGGAGCGAGAGAGTGCTGTTGATTGGAGACATGAATGGCAAAGTCGGGAATGTACGAGTGGATGGAGTGGTTGGTCAGTGGGGTGTGCCAGCGGAAGTAGATGGGAATGGTAGTGCTTTGGTGGACATCTGTGCTGGTAAGGGGTTGGCAATAGCCAACACCTACTTTCGTCATAAGATGATCCACCGGTATACATGGAGAGTAATGAGGAGGATGGATGGTGAACTTGTTGAACGAAAGGCAATGATAGACTACGTGTGTGTGGATGAGCGAATGAGAAGACAAGTGTTGGATGCAAGGGTGTGGAGAGGGTGGGGGAATGGAGTCTCGGACCATCACTTAGTGATGGCCAAGGTAGAGCTGCAAAGAAGGTGGTTGAGGAGGCGAAGGGGAAGACAGGAGGAAGCAGCTCCTGTGAGAAGAGTGGAGAAATTGCAAGATAGTGAGAAGAGGACAGAGTATAAGAGCATAGTGGAAGAAAGATTGGGAAGGTATGAGCTAGAGCAGATGGAAGGGGTGGAAGACGTATGTAAGATATTCACGGAAGAGATAAGCACAGCGTGTGAGGCGGTTTGTGGAGTGAGGAGGAGATGCAAGGGTGTGCAAGGGACAGCATGGTGGAATGATGAGGTGAAACGAGCTGTGGAACAAAAGAAGAAGGCATATGGTGAATGGTTGGCGAGTAGAGGTAGGGGAGAAGATGAGAGAGAGAAGAGAGAAGTATATGTGAGCAGGAGAAGGGAGGTTAAGAGACTGGTGAAGGAGAGTAAGAAGAAAGTGGATGAGGAGTTTGGGAGGAATCTGAGTGTGAAATGGAGGGAGAGTAAGAAATTGTTTTGGAAGGAGGTAAAGAAAGTAAGGCAGTGTGGAAGGGGAAATAGTAGGGGAGTGAAAGATAGGAATAATAGATTGTTGGTGGAGAAGAGAGAGAAATTGAGGAGATGGAAGGAGCACTTTGAGGATTTGTTGAATGTAGAGAGTGAGAGCAGTGTGAGTATAAGTGGTTGGGGAATGGCTGGGAGAAGAAGAGATGAGAGGAGGGAGGAAGAGATCAGTAGGTCGGAAGTAGTGGAAGCGATGAAGAAGATTAAGCTGGGAAAGGCCCCAGGAATTGATGGAGTGTGTGGTGAAATGCTTAGGTATGGGGGTGAGATTGTTGTGGAGTGGATATGGAAGTTGTGTAGATTGGCTTGGGAAGAGGGAAGGGTTCCAGAGGACTGGAAATCAGGTATAATTGTTCCTCTGTACAAAGGAAAAGGGGAGAGAGAAGTATGTGGTAACCATAGGGGTATTTGCCTTCTTAGTGTGACTGGTAAAATATATGGTAGAATACTCATTGATAGGGTTAGGCATATGACAGAGGAGCTAGTTGGAGAAGAACAAGGGGATTTAGGAAGGGAAAAGGGTGTGTAGATCAGATATTTGTTCTAAGATGTTTAGTGGAGAAGTATCTAGAGAAGGGAAGGAAAGTGTACGCTGCCTTCATGGACTTGGAGAAAGCTTATGACAGAATAGATAGGAAAGGTATGTGGAAGATATTAAGAATATATGGAGTGGAGGGGAAATTGTTGAGTGCTGTGAAGAGTATGTACGAGGGAGCTAGGGCTACGGTGCGAGTGGATGGTGAGCTGAGTGAGTTCTTTGATCTCAATGTGGGACTGAAACAGGGGTGTGTAATGTCTCCTTGGCTGTTTAATATATATATGGATGGGGTCGTAAAGGAGGTACAAGGTAGGGCAGTGGATGTGGGGGTGGCCTTAATGAATGAGGGTGAGATTTGGAAGCTTCCGGTGTTGCTGTTTGCTGATGATACAGTATTGTTGAGTGAAGATGAATGGGAGTCGCAAGGTTTGGTGAATGAATTTGGGACAGTGTGTAGGAGGAGGAAGCTGAAAGTTAATGTAAACAAAAGTAAAGTTATGGTGTTTGAGAGGAATGAAGTCACAGAGTGTGCAGTGAGGCTGGATGGTGAGGATATGGAGAATGTGAGTGCATTCAAGTACTTGGGTAGTGTGATGAGTAAGGATGGAACTTTGGGGGATGAAGTACGTGAAAGGGTACAGCAGGGAAGGAAGGTTGTTGGCACACTGAAAGCAGTGATGAGAAATAGGGAGGTGAGTATGGAAGTTAAGAAGTCACTGCATGATGGTATTGTGATCCCTACCCTGACGTATGGAAGTGAGGCGTGGACCTTGCAAGAGGGGAACAAGTCAAGAGTGAGAGCAGTGGAAATGAGTTACTTGAGAGGAGCATGTGGAGTGACATGGAGGGACAGGTTGACGAATGAAGAAGTGAAGGAACGTTGTGGGGTAGATGTGGATGTGGTTGAAAAGATTAGGAGAAATACACTGAGGTGGTTTGGACATGTGGAGAGGATGGAGAATGAAAGACTGACTAAGAGGGTGTATGTAGGTGAGGTGGAGGGAGGGAGAGGGAGGAGTAGACCGAGGATGAGGTGGAGGGATGGAGTTGAGAGGTATATGAGGGAGGGGGGGGTGAGTTGGGGGGAGGGGAGTCAAATGGTGGGTGACAGAGTGACTTGGAGGCGTTTTGTCTGCGGCCACCCTTTGCGGGATTAGGGCGTCGGGCTATAGATAGATAGATAGATAGACGTTTTGTCACTGACAATCCCGTCGACGTACATAAACGCTAATCAATTGCAAGGTCTCTAATTTGCACAATTTTCAATTTTCGCGAGTGATTTTTGGCACATATACACGGGACACCTTCCTCTACAAGATGCCAGGCAGGGACAATGCCTTACCCAGCATGACCTCCTACCCCCCCTGCATACCCTTTTCTCAGCAATTCACCTGTTATTAGTGACCTGTCCAGTAAAGCCATGTCATGCCACAGTACGAAATTCAGGGCCAGAGTGATTCCCCAATCGATGATAATGTGGAGGACAAACATTAGAGGAAGAAACAGTCAGAAATGATGATCAAGTAATGTGGCAAAAAAAGGTCAGGAGTGGTGATGAGTTAGTGAGTGAAACAATGCTTATAATGCCTATATTATCATTTGAAAACCAATATACTCTCGTACTACATATAAATTTGTACCAAATAAATAAATAAATAAATACCGTTTATGAGTGGTGTGGAATAGTTATCCTCCCATAGAACTCGTTTTCTTTGCAGCCAGCCTGATAGAAAACCCTGTAAGGTAAGGAGGTACTCCTACCTGGATCGAGTATTTTAAACCTCAGGTGAGCGATTTCTCTATGAATTTTCGATGTTTCTCACCAAAAGCGGAGGTTTGAACTAAAAATTTTTTTTTCCAAAAATGGTCGGGATTGGGGGGAGTCAGTATTGGAAAATTGGTAGGGATGGGGCGGGTTAATATGAACCAGGAATAGGGTTGGCGCCAGAACTGATCCCTGCGGCACACCGGCGTTAATTGAATGGAAGTTGGAATATACATCATCTACTTTTACTCTTATTTTCCTGTCACTAAGATAGGAAGAAATCAAAGGAACAAAAGACGTTAGTTCATAGCAAGGGAGTTTGGACAGCAGGGAACGGTGCCATACTCTGTCAAAAGCTTTAGAAATATCAAGAGCTACTGCATGAGTTTCTCCATGTAGATCAATTGATTGATGGATGGTATGAGTTAGGAGACTGAGTATGTCAATGGTGGATCTTTCGTGGCGAAAACCATATTGTCTATCACTAATTAAGTTGTTGGATTCAAGATGTTTAACATTGTGCTTATTAATTCAAGTTTCAAATACCTTACCAAGAGAAGATGTGACAGTTATTGGTCTGTAATCAGAGGGGTCAGAGGAACTTCCTCTCTTCGGAATTGGGTGGATATCGGCTTCTTTCCATGAATTTGGGAGTGAAGAAATACGTAGGCATAGCCTGAATAATTTAGCTAGAACAGAGGCAAGTTTAGGGGAACACTTTTTCAAAACAACTGGTGGAATTCCATCTGGGCCTGGAGCTTTGTTGGTAGGTAAATTGTCTAGGATGGATTTTATGTATCTTTCCCACAGGGGTCATTTGTAATATTGCCATCTGAAGATTTTAGTGGGGGAATGGAAGATGACATGTTTAAATTATTATTGAAAGAATTAAGAGTTGACCAGAATATTCTATTGTCATTTGGGTTGTTAAGTAGTTTTGATGCTTGCTTTTGAAGAAAGTTTGATTTAGCTAGATTTAATACGGCTTTTGCATGATTTCTAGCAATTTTAAATTGAGAGAGTGATTCAGATTTTGTATTTTTATTTTAAGTAAGAGTTATATGCTAATGACTTTTGGGCTGTTGCTCTGGCACAGTTGCCATCAAACCACTTTGGAGAGTTCGATCTTTTAGTGAACTGTTGACTTGGGATGAATAAATCCATACCGGTTAGTATTAAGTTGCAAATATGGGACTGGGTGGAATTGGGATCACTAGAGAAGAAAGACTTCCATGGAATGTCAGCAAGATAATTTCTAAATCCATCCCAGTCTGCCCTATCAAAGTGCCATTGGGTCACCCATACAGGTTCAGAACGGAGAGGTTTGGGGGGGCTAACTAATGAGGCTTTGATGAGATTGTGGTCAGAGGATCCAAATGGTGACAGTACCTCTATCCTGTATTGATCTGGATTATTTGTCAAGAATAAACCCAAGAGATGGGCATTATGGTCAGGATTATCTGGTATTCTGGTTGGTTGCTTTACCAGCTGGGTGAGATTAAACAATTCTGCAAACAGCTCGCAGTCTAGACCAGCGTCGTCAGTCCTGACAATGCAATAACCATTCATTATTATGTATGTTAAAATCACCCAAAATGGTTATTTTGGTGCTAAGGGCAAGGTTAAGGTTACTCAACTGTGTGGATATAAAATCAAATACACTGGGTTCTAAAGAAGCATTGGGGGAGCGATAAACTACACAAATATATTTGGTAATATTTTGACAATATTACCCACTAAACCACCAGGTGCCGTAATTTGGTTATATGGTTACCACCCAGCATAGTACCTAGAACCATATTTAGTACTGTAGTTGTTTTTCAAGTTTTTGTTATATTACTGGTATTTCATTTACTGGTATTTGGTGAACAGTTTTAAGTGTAAATGATCCTGCTTGTGTACATCATCATCCTTTCCTGTGCTTTGCTCCCTCCTGAGAACTCCTTAACAGAGAATAATTTTCATTTTCATTTATAAATGCACCAATATGCTTCCATGCATTGGCCCTGGTCACCTAATGGTGCCTCTCCATTCTGCTCGATCTATGGCAGCCTCCCTGTTCAGACCTTTATACTCGAGGTCACACTCTGTGACCTTGTTCCAGGTATTTTTTGGTCTGCCTCCCACAACCCTACCCCAGACATCCACACTTCTCACTTTCTGCACCCAGTTGTCATCTTCCATCCTCTCCACATGCCCAAACCATCTCAGTCTACCTCTCATCACAACACCAATACTCTCCAGTCCCATCCATCCTCTTAATTCTTCCTTCGTAAACCTAGCCCCCTCAGGCCTTACATTCAAGGACACACCGCATATCTACTCAATCATTGATAGTTCCATAAGTTTGTGCCGGCGAATATCCTCTTCCTGTACTTCCCAGGTTTCACTACCATACATCATTATGCTCCTAGCACATGCCATATACAGAGATCCCTTAGCATGGAGGGAGAGTCCTCTCAGTGTCAGGAGAGGCAACAACTCCCTGAACTTCTTCCAACCACTCCTCATTCTAGCCACAGAGCTAGCTCCAGCCCCACCTCCAGCATATAACATGTTTCTCAAGTAACAAAAGTCCTCCATACACTCAAAAGACAGCAGTAAGATCAGTCTTATCAAGCTGACAAATCTACACATGCTTTCCCCGACACACCACACACATGAAATTAGCTTTATCTCGCAGTCTATCTCTGATACCACAATATCTCTTATGCATCCACGTATGACAGATACTGCACAAGATGGAATTACTTCCCTTGCCCTTGTGGCAAACTACACATGACCACTGTCCCTCTTCTTTGACAGTACCACCACCAACCCTAGATACCATCACCCATGCTTTATCTACATTTAGGCTACTCTCAAGCCTTGTGCCCCATACCACTTATGCCATGACAGAAATGCTTCCAGTATACCTCATCGTTACATGCCCCTCACTCTCCCGAACACTTCACTTCCTCCTCCTTCTCTTCACCAGTATGCTGCTGCTCTCTCTTCTTTCAGTGCACATAATGTGTGTCTCTACCAACATTACCTTTGATTTCATAACTATATAGCCATACTATTTAAATGTATTTTGTCTATCCACTCAGTAATTCCACATCTCAGTCCTGTATCTCTTCCTTCCACTTTTACATGCACTCTCCCTCCTCCTCCTGTCTGCTGCTGTTCTAAGGGAGGCCCTGTGTACAACTTGCAATCTGTAAAGTTCTCTGCTACTAATTGTTCAGGTTGCACTTTACATCCATCCATCCATCATCCAATCCTACGTTGCCCCATGAGCGTAGGAGCCCGGGGCTAGGCAGTTGGTCCTGACATTTAAGATGAGAGTGACCAACCTCACTCATCCCTGAGTGGCATTACGTGAGCAATAAACCCCAACCATCCCTTGGATATAAACCTTCACCAGCTCAATCCGATTGGAGCACTATAAATACCCACTAAACCACCAGGCACCAAAATTTGGTTATATGGTTACCACCCAGTGAAGTAAATAGTTTCCTGGTGTACAGGAAACCATTAGGCTTGTCACTCAGTGTAATCACCCATAGGCAGAAGAAAGAGGAAAGAATGAAGGAATGAAGACAGAAGAGGGAGTGTAAAGTCACCCATAGGCAGAAGGACGAGGAAAGAATGAAGGAAGAAAGATAGAATGGCAACAAAAGTAATGTCAACTGTGTGTTATGTCTTGTCTTTGGTACAGTCTGGGACAAAAGTTGGCATATAGTTTCACTGCATTACTTTATATTTAGGACAGGTCCATTCCTTTCCTCTCTGATGCATCATATCAAAGAGCATCATCTATGGAGAGAATATACTAAGCCTTTCTCAGTCTCAGATTTCAGGGAGCAGGGAAGAGTAAGAAATAGAAAAGGTGAAATATTGTGGCAATTTTTGTCCCCAGCTATACATGTTTAAAGATATATAAAGATGTTTTGCTAATGGTAGATCATGTTGCAGGTCCACAAGAAAAGACACAACACTCAGAGAACAAGAACAAGAGTGGAGCAGAAGCATCAGAAGTTAAAAAGTGATGGAGGACTGATGGTGCTGTTGCCCAAAATGTTTCAGTCAGTATGTATCGGAGCACAGTTATACAAGCACTCTGTCTGATGTTGTTCATGTTGCATCCCCCAGATCATCTGAACGTGAAACTAGTGGATTGCATGAAACCGGCCACTTCATTCAAGCACGCAAGGAAATCTTTTGCTAAGGTTATTTTGAATGAGTATACAGTATTTTGAGAGTGTGATGCATCCATACAACAGTCATTCAGATCGTTGAAGGAAATTACCAGTATGATTGTATGTGTTGAATGCAAATTGCATCATATACAGGGTGTCCAAAAAGTTACCATGCAGTGAGAAATTTGTAATGACATTAAAGTTATAAGTAACGGTATTGCATATGAGACCTATAAGTTGTATGTCCTGCGTTTCCACTATGCGGTAGATGGTGTTACTGCTTGCTTGCAGATGTTCTGGAATGCCCCACTCAGTTGACAGTTGACTGTGAGTGGGAGTGCACGTCCGTATTGACTGAGTGATAATGGTGTTGACGATTGAACAGCGAGTATTCCTGGTGGAGCATGTGTTCTGTAATGATGGAAAATTCACGGATACCATGCAACAAAGGTTCGCCCAGCAATTTCCAGATGCATAGGTGCCCCACCATAATGCCGTGTGAAATTTGATGGCAAATTTTGCAAAACGGGCAGTGTTGCAGACGCTACCCAAACTGGTAGGGCCTCAACCTCAGAAGAGAAAGTTATTGAGGTCCAGGAAATAATGCTGAAGGGTCCAAAGAAGTCTGTGAGACAGTTATCCCAACAGGCTCATGTGGCAAAGAGTACAACGCATGACATTCTGCGGCGGAAGTTGAAGTGCCAAGGCATCGAGGATTAATGTTTCCGTAATTAATTTTTCATGGTAGGATAATGATAAATAGATATTCTGTTAAAATATGACTGTGGTGCTTGATTGTTGGCATCAGAATATTATGCCATGATTTACAGTGATGCAAGTTGAGAACTGATATGAGCTTTGTAGTTCCTCAAGAGCAACAGCAAGTGTTATAATGGATGCTTTTGTGGAGGAACCATTGGAGCAGTTGAAAAGTAGGAAAGTATTTATGAAGGAAGGAAAGATTGACCCAGGCATAGTTATCAGTACATCTAAAATTAAGAAGATCAAGTGTCTAGAATGTGATAAGCTGTTTTCATATAAAAGTGAGCTTTTAAGACATGCACAGATTCACACGGGGGAGAAAAAATATGAGTGTCTGGAATGTGGTAAGCTTTTCTGTCGCAAATCGGGCCTTGAGTCTCATTTACCAGTTCATACGGGTGCAAAGGATTTCAGATGTCATGTGTGTGGTAAACAATTTGCCCGTAAAAGTAACCTTCGGGAGCATTTACTGACTCACTCGGGAATGAAGAAGTTCAAGTGTGAGGAATGTGGTGAACTGTTTTCACGTAAATGGTCCCTTAGTAATCACATACTCACTCACTCAGGGATGAAGAAATTTGAGTGCCTGGAATGTGGTAAATGTTTTGCAGTTAAATCCCGTCTGACCCAGCACTCCCTAATTCATTCTGGAGTGAGGAACTTTAAATGCGACGAGTGTGGTAACCTATTCAAAACTAAAGCCGGGTTAGGTTACCATTTAGTCAGGCACACGAAAATTAAGAATTTTGAGTGCTCTGTATGTGGTAAATTATTTTCTCGCCGATGTGAGCTTCGCCGACATTTGGCCATACATTTAGACCTGAAGAAATTCCATTGTAGTCAGTGTGGCAAACTTTTCTTGTATAAATCTGACCTGAATCAGCACATGAAGCACCATTTGGGGGTGAGAGATTTTAAGTGTGAGGAGTGTGACAAATCATTTTTCAGTAAGAGGGAACTCACTCAGCACACAAAAATTCATACTAGGGAAAAAAATCTCAAGTGTGACATATGTGGCCAGATGTTTGCCTTGAAGAGTCACCACAAGCGACACTTAAGGCACCATTTAGGAGAATTGAAGTGCAAGTGTGAGGAGTGTGGCAAGTTGTTCGCCAGTAATTACGAGCTCAAAATACACTCACTGAGTCATTCCGGTGTGAGGAAATTTGAATGTGACGAGTGTGGTAAATTGTTCATGCTTAAAAGTACTCTCCGCCAGCACCTGCATATTCATTTTGGGGTGAGGTTTGAGTGTGATAATTGTGGGAAATCGTTCACGCAGAAGCATGACCTGGTCAGACACATAGCAAAGCTTCACCAGGTCTATCCTCCTTGTGATGCTAAGAAGTTGGTAGAATCTGCAGAGAAAATACCTGTTTCTTGTCCAGAGGGTGTATGAAATTGGCTCAAGTGATATTGCCGTGTTTGTTTTGGTCATCATTATCAGCATCATCATCATTATGACCACCATCATCATCATTATCATTATCACCACCAGCACCATTGTCATTATTATTATCGTCATGAACATTTTTTTTCCACTTAATTATGCAGTGAAGCATGGTAGAGTCCAAAAGCAAGGGAGGAATTAATGAAAAGGCAGGGTCATCTTAACCTTCATACTAATCATCCAGTCTTTCAGAATACTGCACAAAGAAGTTCTCCAATTGCTTGTGCTCTTTTCCCTATAAATGATCACTCCTGCACCTCATGTTCCATTTTGTCATGTTTATACAGTACAGTTCCCAGATATTTAAAACCATAAGCCCCCTGAAGTACCTCATCCCCCATTTGTACCCTGCATTTCATCCTCTTTCCTCTCTCTAACTTATACTGTCTGCCAGAATTTATTAAGTCTTGTCTTTATTTCAAGTACTGTTTTGTTTCATATCGTTTTTGAAGGCTCCAACATGCTTGCATGTGTCGGCCTTGGTCACCTAATGGCGGCCCTCCACGCTGCTCGATCTCTGGCAGCTTCCCTGTTTAGTCCCGTATCCCTGTGGTCACACTCAGTGACTTAGTCCCATGTCTTTTTTTAGTCTGCCCCTCACCACCTTACCCCTAACATTAACACCTCTCACTTTCTGCACACATTTATCATCCCCTTTCCTCTCCACATGCCCAAACCATCTAAATCTGCCCCTCCTCATCCCTTTATCAATGCACTCCAGTCCCATCCTACCTCTCAACTCTTTACAAGTCTTCTCATACAAACTACTTCAAACTCAGTCAGTACTTTTTGCAAATTGCTTTCACTTTCTGCCATCAAAACTGCATCACCAGCATACAAACAAATTAGCACTTCCATTCATTACCATCTAATTCTAATTTTGCCTATATATATACTGGTATATAGGGGAGGGGGGCAAGCCAGCCCAACTTGGTGCCAGTCCAAGCCCTATAAATGGGAGAGGGTTGGTAATGGAAGGGGCAACCAGCTATGAACCCCCCTCCCCCACCAAAACCAAAATGGAGCACCAAACCATGATAGCCTTGAAACAATATGTATTGTCTTCCTATTCATTCATCCACAGAACAGCCAAGGTGACTCAGCACATCCCTTTTTCATGTCCACATGTAAAGACCACTGACCATGCTGGCTTATGTTGGTCTTTTCAATCCTTTGCAGCTCTCTGTGTCATCACGAATCTCAGTTCTTTATCCCGAAGGTCTCCAAACAGGACTTTATCTGATGTTTTTATTGGTCTGCCTCGAGGCATTCTTCTCTTCACATTCATCATACCTGTAGTAGCACTACAAGTATCACTAAGCTTCTTCCCCAACATCCCAGTGTAGAACTGCCCTGTAAAAGAGTTTTCTTGCCCTCAGCTAAGTCCCTTGTACACCATGGATTCCTAACATACACTGTTAGCTCTCCCAGTTCACCCTGTCATGAACTTCCAAATCCATAAACACAAAATACAGCTTGCTAGTGTTCTGTGTACTGTAGTCGTATTTCTCAGCTAGCAGCCTCATTGCTATAACTGCTCTGTACACCCCTTACCCATTCTAAATCCAGCCTTGTCCATACTTATGGATATATTATTATCTGTCATGCTTTACACCTTTCCTATAACTACCCTATCAGTGGATGTATAATGGTGGGACAGTTAAAGTGCCAAGGCATGCTTGGAGGGTGTCTCTGTAGCTGTCATGGCAGGGTTCCCTGAGGCCACTGCCACAGCCACTGGCCATGACTAGTGGGCTATGGATCCCTGCTCCTGTGTCTGGACTTGAAACTGTGTGGGTGGGGAGGGCCTGTGGTCTGTCTCCCTCTTTATTTTACCAACGTATGACAAAAAGGGAGAAAAAGCAATAATAAAAGAAAGCCTGAGGAAATTCAATCACCCAAGGGGTCTAGAGTGGCATCATGGAATGTGGGTACAGTAGTTTGAAGGGTAGAGTAGGGAAAATGGTAGAGACTGCAAGTAGGAGGTGGGTGGATGTTGGTTGCATGCAGGAAGTTAAAATAGGGGAGGATCAGCAAGAATGATTGCCTGGAGGGATTGTAGGTATAAGCTATTTTGACAGGGAAGTGTAGATGGATATGGTGGTGTGGGTGTGCTGGTTTAGGAAAAATGGATGTCATGTGTCATGGATGTAAAAAGAGTGAATGAAAGGATTATTTCATTGAAAATACTGTTTGGTAAACTAATGATTTCATTCATGTCAGTGTATGCTTCACAGGCTGGCATGGATTATGTAGAAAAAGATAGATTGTGGGATGACCTGATACGTATGGTAAGTGGTATGGGGGATGATGAGATTGTAGCTGTGGGAGGAGACTTAATGGTCATGTGGGTGAAGCAGTTCAGGGATATGAAGCGGTGCATGAGGGATGCACTTATGGTATGAGGAATGTGGGAGGGGAAAGGATATGTAAATTTGGGGAGGCAGTGAACATGATTGTGTGGCAGTTTAGGAATAGGGAGATTTGGTTGATTGCATATGAGTGTGGGGGAAGTAGCTTTCAGATAGACTATTTCCTGGTCAGGAGAGCTGGTAGTAGGTTGGTGGGGGATGTTAAAGTTTTAAGGAGCAAAGAGTGTGTGGAGCAACACAAATTACTGGTAGGTGACATGGTGCTTAGGAAGCGGGTGGTGAAGAAGAGGACCTATGCACTTAGGAGGAAAATATGAAAGTTGAAAAGCCAAGCAGTGAGGGATGCCTGCTATGGCGAGATGAGTAGAATTGTAGCTGAACTGAGAGCTGTTGATGGAGGTGTTAATGAACAGTACAGAGCTCTCAAGAATAATTTTCTGAGAGTTACTGATTCATAGTGTGCATGGACAAGGGTTCCTCCAAGACATGAGGTAACCTGGTGGTGGGATGAGAGTGTAGAAGCTGCAGTTAAGGAGACTAGATGGCTTTTCTGGAAATGGAAAAAGGATGGTAACAGAGAGGAATACTTGACTGCCAAGCATAGGGCTAGAAAGGAGATATATAGGACAAAATCAGAGTCTCAAAGACTTCTGGATAACCTTAATAACATTTAAAGGAAGAATATGGTATTTAAGGTGGCAAATCAGATGAGAGAAAACAGGGATATCATAGGTGAGCAGTGTGTGAATAATGATGAAGGAAAGTTATGGGGGACGGTGATGATATTAAAGATGCCTGGAGAGAACAATATAACTGGTTGTTGAATGAGGAGTTTGACTGGGACAGGGAAGGTTTGGAGTCAGCAGATCCAGTGTTTGGCCCTTGGCCTTTAATTGATGTTGCTACTGTGAGCAGAGCAATAGGCAGGATGCAGTCAGGGAAGACAGCAAGTGTGTCTGGGTAGACTGCTGAAATACTGAAGGCCTTAGGAGATACTGGAGTGGGTTTAGATACTAATTTGATAAATACAGTTATATAGCGGAGTCCCATATAACTGGCTGAAGAATTTGGCTGTAAATGTGTACAAGGGGAAGGGTGATGCCCTGGAAAGATGAAACTATAGAGGAAATGAAAAGAGTTCTAGAAGGTATGGTTAGGGAAAGAGTGAATATTGATGAGATGCAGTTTTGGTTTATACCAGGCAAAGGGACCTCTGATATCATATTCATTCTCTGACACCTTCAGGAAAAGTATATAGGAAAGAAAATAGATCTGTACTTTGTTTTTGTTGATTTGGTGAAGCCTTTTGTAGGAGTCCCAAAGGAGGTGGTGAAGTGGGCAGTGAGAAAGGTTGGGATCAAGGAGTGGCTGGTTGGCTGTGTATGTGGGTGCTCACACCCAGGTGTAAGTGAATGGAGATTTGAGTGATGAGTTTTCTGTGAATGTTTGCATGCATCAGGGATCAGTCTTGAGCCCTTTATTGTTTGTCCTGGTGCTTGAAGCTCTCTCACCTGATTTCAGAAAAGCAGATAAAACAAAAGTAATGATATCTAGGGCTGATGGTGCAACTGTCAAAGAAGAGGGATAGTGGCCATGTGCAATTTTCCACAAGGGTGTGGGAAGTAACTCCAATTTGTGCAGTATTTGTAATAAGTGGGTGCATAAGAGATGTGGTATTAGAGGTAGACTGTGAGATAATGCTGATTTTGCGTGTGCGGTGTGTTGGAGAAAACGTGTAGAGATTGTCAGGTGTGAAAGGATTGATCTTGCTGGTGAGTCTCTTGAGTGTGTGGAAGAATTTTGTTAGTTGAGGGACATGTTATGTACTGGAGTTGGGGCTATTGCTAGCTCTGTGACTAGGGTGAGTGGTTGGAAAAAGTTAAGGGAGCTGTTGCCCCTTATGACACTGAGAGGGCTCTTCCTCTATGCAAAGAGATCTTTGTATGCAGCATGTGTTAGGATTTTAATGCTGTATGGTAGTGAGACCTGGGCAGTAAAGGAAAAGAATCTTCATAATCTCAAACATACAGAAATAATAATGATCAGATGGATGTGTAGGCCTTGAATGTGAGACCTGGGGATGCTAGGTTTACAATTGTGTTGAGAGGAAGGATGGGACTGGAGCGTATTGGTGTTGTGATAAGGAGGGGTAGATTGAGATGGTTTTGGCATGTGGAAAAGCTGGAGAATGACAGTTGAGTGCGGAAAGTGAGAGGTGTGAATGTCAGGGGTAGGGTTGTGAGAGGCAGACCAAAAAAGACCCGAGACAAGGTCACAGAGTGTTACCTCAGGGATAAGGGACTGAATAGGTAGGCTGCCAGAGGTTAAGCAGTATGGAGAGTTGTCAATGGTCAACCAAGGCTGGTGCTTGCAAGCATGTTGGAACCATTATAGATGACTGATATGAACAATACATACACTTTCCCAGGTATTCTTCATAAAGTAATCCCTTCTATGAATTCTACACCTTTCCTCACTACTGCACCTTTCCCTTTGTATAAAGCAACTGTGACTGCATGTCTCCAGTCTTTTGGTACTTACCTCGTATCCCATGCCAGTCTATACACACGGTGTGTTGACTGCCTCATTACCTCAGCGTTTCTCCACAATTGCCATCCAGTCCTGTAGTGTTATGCAGGTTCAGCTCATTAATTGCTTTAAGTATTTCCCTTCTGATAGTCAAACCCTCTACTGGTCTACCACTACCCCTCTCTATACCCAAACTAGGTATTGACTACAACCAGAGTTCAGAAATATTTTTCCATCTTTCAGCTATATTTATCTTCCTCCTCCATCACACTACTGTCCAGACTCTCAGATTTTACCACCCACTCCTCCCTTTACATTCAGCCCTCTGGTTTCCTTCATGGCATGTTGCCAGTATTTCTTTTAACCATTCCCATGCTGATAAGCCTTCAAATGATTTTATTCTACTTGAGAGATTTTTCAAACTAAAGGGGTAAGCTACAGGATTGATTAACCCTTTCAGTATGGAAGCTCTTTCATCAGCTAAGTATAATTGTCTGGAGGTAGCAAGAATAGTTGCATTAGTAAATGACATTATTTCTGATTGAAGGGATTAAAGACCAGCATTATTCCCACTTCAGCTTGGTCACAGTACAGCCATAGATTTTTTATTCTTCTTCTGGGTGTAGCCTTAGGAGTTCATTCCCTGAGCCCAGCAGCCCTCCTATGTACAGGACATCTTCTCATGTCACCAGCACTAATGCCCACTGTCTGTATTGGATACATGGTATGGCTTTCTCATTCAAGACTAAGTCTTACCAAATTGTATTTTTTATAGGACTGATTATGGCTCAGTGTCCTGTCTACTGTCACTTTTGTCATACGTTCTAAAATTTACAAATGGTTTTGGCACATACATCTTCTGCTAGCTGGTTTGGAGTTAGTTGCTTTGACAGGTAAACTGTACTACTTTACTGTGGTATCATCATTTGATCTTGTGGTTACAGTGCCACAGTTGGAGTGACAGTCTTGCATGGATTTGATCCCTGAAATGTAACTCAGGGATTATATATACAATGCCATCAGGGGAAGTAGGCTGGTCATCTGTCCTTAAATGTAATAGGTTAAAGTAGCATAGCCATGAACCTCTCACCATCAAGGAGGCAATATGGATTTTTTTTTTTTTTTTTAACGAGTTTTTCCCGAAGCAGGTATAATGACAGAGAGTTGTATTGTAAATATTTGAAACTTTCTCATCATATAAATTTGACCATATTGATGAAGCTTTGTTTTTGATGTCTGAAATAAACAGTGATAATGCTTAAGCTTTATATTGTTTTGTTAATATACAAATTTATATGCATAACTGTCACTGAATTGTAAAAAGAATTGTTTTGGATCTCTGCTTCAACATTTTCAGTCTGGGTAGTCTTTGATGTGTGTGTGTGTGTGTGTGTGTGTGTGTGTGTGTGTGTGAGCTTCAAAATGATTTTATTGAGCTTAAGATGGGCCGTTTGTACTAAAGAAGGTAATTAAGGCTATATCTTTCCCTTACAGTCAGTCCTAAGCTGAAAAACTGTACTCAAGAAAGCTTATCCCATCTGAACAAATTATCTGGTACAAGATTTCATGTAGGGTGTATATAGCTCTTAGAGTTCAAAAAGTCCATACTAAGCTGAACAAGATTATCTGGTATTGAAGGAGTATATTAAGCTTGCATCTAACCCCTCCATTTTAAAAAGTCTCTCCAAAAGGCCCGTCCAGACGATCGAGCAATGCCCGCGGGCACAAGCGAGCAGTTTGCCTGTTGACGGGCTCACCGCTTGTGCCCGCGGGCAAATGCGTAAATTGCCACGGGCAATTTACGCATTTGCCCGCGGGCACAAGCGGTGAGCCCGTCAACAGGCAAACTGCTCGCTTGTGCCCGCGGGCATTGCTCGATCGTCTGGACGGGACTTAACTGAACAAAACTGCCTGGTATTGGAGTATATTAAAGCTGTCTGACGCTCACAGTTCAAAATGTTTCTCCTAAATTGAATAAACTTACCAGGTAGCAGCAGGATTAAACAAAAAACAAGGTAGCAGCAGGATTAAACTAAAAACAAGGCAGCAGCAGGATTAAACAAAAAACAAGGCAGCAGCAGGATTAAACAAAAAACAAGGCAGCAGCAGGATTAAACAAAAAACAAGGCAGCAGCAGGATTAAACAAAAAACAAGGCAGCAGCAGGATTAAACTAAAAACAAGGCAGCAGCAGGATTAAACAAAAATCAAGGTAGCAGCAGGATTAAACTAAAAACACGGTGGTAGCAGCAGGATTAAACTAAAAACAAGGTAGCAGCAGGATTAAACTAAAAACAAGGCAGCAGCAGGATTAAACAAAAAACAAGGCAGCAGCAGGATTAAACAAAAAACAAGGCAGCAGCAGGATTAAACTAAAAACAAGGCAGCAGCAGGATTAAACTAAAAACAAGGCAGCAGCAGGATTAAACTAAAAACAAGGCAGCAGCAGGATTAAACTAAAAACAAGGCAGCAGCAGGATTAAACTAAAAACAAGGTAGCAGCAGGATTAAACTAAAAACAAGGTAGCAGCAGGATTAAACTAAAAACAAGGTAGCAGCAGGATTAAACTAAAAACACGGTGGTAGCAGCAGGATTAAACTAAAAACAAGGTAGCAGCAGGATTAAACTAAAAACAAGGTAGCAGCAGGATTAAACTAAAAACAAGGTAGCAGCAGGATTAAACTAAAAACAAGGTAGCAGCAGGATTAAACTAAAAACAAGGTAGCAGCAGGATTAATAACAAGGTCACCTAGTTTCCTGGGTTGTCGATATAAATGTTTTTTTTTCCCCACTGAATTTACCCTCCTTTCTTGGGAGTAAGCCAGCTCTTGTTTTGTATAGTTATTAGTTTGCTTTAACACTCTTACTTAACTTTTGATAATTATTGGAATGTACAGTTTCATTTTCAGAGATGGAGACAGTTTTATGATGATCTTTCTTTTAAACATTGTGGCTGAAGCAACTGTATCTGTCTGTATTTACTCTCATATTTAATAATGTACTTTAGTGAACTGATTATATGGTAAATGCTGAGGCCTATATTGCTGACCCCTTCAAAGTGATTGCATACTTTGTGTGTGTGTGTGTGTGTGTGTGTGTAATTCTTGCTGCCTCCAGGTAGTCTCATTCAACTTAGGAAAATGTTTAGTTGTGAAGGAGTAAGTGGAGGCTGCATCTAACTCCTCCAGTTTAAAAAGTCTGTTGTACAGTGAATTAAATCACCTGGAGATAGCGAGAATGAGGTTTAAAAAGATATCATCAGATTGGAGAGGTTAAAATTTAGATCATAAACATGTAGACAAATCACAGTATGTTAATTTCTGAAGTGTTTGATGATGATAGGTCATGTCTAACCTAGTATCATTGCTGACTGTAATGTGGGATGCAGGCTGGTAACATCTAACAAGTACAGGTGTTCCATAAATGACCATGAAAACTTAGGGTCCTGCTTGCATCATGGTACAATAATTTTTAATAATTTGGCCATGAATCCCTGGAGGGCAGCTGCTCTACCACTTTTACTCTAATTTGGCCTAAAATTGATCTTTCTCCATCTTGAATGCTCAGTTGTAGCAATGGATTAGCATTAGAATATTACGATAGTCACAGAAAAGTGCTTTGGAGAGGATGTAGAGCTGTAGCATTGTCTCATTCTGTGATCATGCTTTGTAAAATTAGCTGCAAAAGGACAAAAAACAGGGCCAAGTTTGCATGCAAGGAGTATAGTTAAGTACAGTATTCCTCTTTAGTGATACTTCTTGAGTTTTTTGTTTTACTTTTTTTTTTTTTTAAGCTGTAAGGCCTTCAACCCAGAGATTTTGTTTTTCATCTTATTCTTGCTGCCACTAGAAGACTTTTCTTTAACTCATCAGAGATCTGTCATAGTGCAGTGATTAATGAAGACTGTACCTGATCTCTCTAGTTCATTTTTTTTTTTTTTCCAAAGTTGAATAAAATCATCTGGGGGTAGCAAGAATAAATGAGCAGGGTGGTCAATTTATAGCACTCCTCTTCCATTCCTGCAGGTCATTTCTTGTGTGTTGTGGGGACATCTCAGTCGGCATAAGTGTTGACCACGCATCATTTATTTATTTCCTGCTCCTGCTGCCACACCCACACCAGCAAACTGAAATCGCCCCTCAACACATAAGATACTGGCATGTGGGTTTTTAGTGAAGCTCATTTTACAGCCCACCCTATATGTCACCAGATTCAAGGGATAAATATTTGTTACATGAAAATTTTGCTTAGCCATTTCAGTCCAGTAAGATTTTTTTTTTTTTTGTTTGAAAAATTTTCTTAGTTATTCCAGTCCAGTAACTTTTTTTTTTTTTTTTTTTTTTTCAAACATTCATGGGGTGTATATTTGTTACATGAAAATTTTGGTTAGCTGTATTAGTCCATAAACTTTTTTTTTTTTTTTTTTCTTGCTGCCTTCAGACAATTTTGTTCAGTTTAGAAAAGACATTCTGAGCATGGAATGGTTAGATAAAGCTTCACTGACCTATGCATTACAAAAAGACTCCCTTAACCTGACTGAAGGCACCTGGAGGCAGCAAGAATAACACAGAACACTCCATCCTTAATTTAAATTAGTGAATGTGTTTATATAGTGATTTGGTATACAGGTTAGGTATATGATTGCCTGTGCTCCGAATCCAGTGGCATCTATTTATAGTTTATTATCGCTACTACTATTATCAGTTTGTTTTTATCTATCAAATCTGGCCACTCTCACAACTTGAATACTGTCATGGTTTGGTGAAGTTTAGTGAGCCTTATGAGATAGGAATGAGTCTCCTTGGTCACCAGTCAAATTATTCATCCATTATGACTACACATGGCCATCAACTGGGCTGAATGGGGTTATGGGTCTTCGTCAAGTGGAAACAAACTGACTTTAGATTACAGTATCATATTCTGTTTAAGAGAGCCCCCTAGTAGAGAACAGGTCAGTGAAGGCTACAATATGTAACCCGTACAGTTAAAAATATTTGGCTCAAGTTGAAAAAAGTGATCCCGCAGTACACTATATTCCCATCAACAAGGTGTAAAACTGCCATCTCACCATCTTCAGTGCTGAGCTGTAACACTAGATTAATACTGAAATATGAAACTAATCACAAAAAAGTTCTATGGAAATCATGCTGAGCCATAGTATTGTCTTATTCAGCCACTGGACTACACAAAATGTGGTGCAGAAGGATGATAAGTACTGGCTACTGAAAATGAATGAACTATAGTATAAGTAAAATGAAAAATAATCACTGGATTAAAGAGGTTAATAGGGTTACTATGTTAATTTACATTGCGTCTTTGGACAGTCTCTTTGTTATACACTCAAACCTCGATTTAAAGGACCTCCATTTAAGGGATTTCGGATTTAAAAGACTCCATGTTCTACCTGACAAACGGACAGGACCATTCAAAAAGTCCGCTGCTTGAAACATTAATGTTTCATTATACAGTACCTGTAAAATAATATGCTTAATCATATAAATAAGTGAAACAATAGTTGCATTTCATAATAAGACTGTCTTTATATGTGGTAAAACAATGGACATTTTCAAGTAAGGGACAAGTTGATTCCCTATTTCGTTCCTTAAATTGAGGTCTGAGTCTACTTCAGTTGTTCAGTTTTGTACTGTATCACTGTATTTTATGGTGACACTTCTTAGTGTAAATAAGGAATGAATTGTATCACACAATTGCCACCAACTTTAGGGCTTCACACATCAACTTCATAAGTACCAGTGTATCAATATTAGGTAAGCAGGAACAACAGTACAGAGGAGTGATATTAACAGTATCATTACTCCAGGAGTTAACGTCTAGAGAAACATTCTGGCATTGGCTCATACTGTCATCAGGGCCATGTTGTTGTTATAGCCCTAGGGTCATCTGAACATGAATTCGGTGGACTGCAGGCTAAATTTGCGTTTCTCCCGCAGTCCACCATCCTCCTTTCAGGGAATAGCAGGAGGTGAGAGATGTTTGTAGTAGTGAGCAACAGAGCAGGCAGTTACATCGGTGCCACTGCGTGAAGTTGTCCCTCTTCGGCACCATCACCAGGAAAAAGACAAAATAATGCATTATCTCATATTCTAAAATGCATGCACAATGAATAACTCCTGCAATAATGTGTCAAAACATCTGCATTAAAGCTGCTGTTCATATCCTTCTTGGTGGTCTTGTTCTTGCTGAGACTTCAGTTCCAGGTGAGCACTTCTATCAGAGAACATCAAATGAACAGGTTATAAGGACTAACTGTATTGTATATTAGGGTAGACTATTATTATGCTTCATTTGTTCAATTTTGTACTAGTTTTGTATGTGGTGTTGGGTGTTTAGGACAATTCAATAAATTACTTTCATTTTGTATTCCTACCCTCTTTCACTGTCCTAATCTGATCGTGTCTTTGAATACTGAGTAGGCAAGATGTGTGATCCTTAAATTTAAATGAAAAACATAAAACCCCATTTCATAAAACCAAATACTTTTGTCTGACATTTTCTGTCAGTCCATCCATCCATGTTTTGTTTTTATATTTCTGTCCTATATACTGTAGTACTGTATTTGTTTGTGTGTGTATTGTATGAGGGCTGACATTTAACTGATGCAACTACTGTATGATATTTTAATCTCCTCTGTTTGATGACTTATTTTCTGTTTTATTCCTGCAGTCATCAGATGAATGTATTCTGCTTAGGAGAGCACCTTGGTAGTGAAGAAGGTAACAAAGGTTTCAGATAACCCATCCAGTTCAAATTGTATCTCCTAAGCTGAATAAAGTCGAGAGATAGCAAAAATATACCAAACAATATGTCACTGGATTGATGGTCTTATCACATCTTAGTAGTAGTACAGTAATCCCTCGATTATCTAATGTAATAGCACCATCGGCACGTCCTGATACGGAGCAATATCATACTTACCTATACCCAACCTATATGTAATTGTGGCAGTGTTCTTTGGTCTTTCAGCTATTTTGACATCAAAACACACATGGGAATATCCAGTATAGTGCTAGACACTAAGAACACAATGCATTAACATTAAAAATCCACAAAAATTCACTATACCTGCATTTACCACCCAGTGAATAGCAGATAGGCGTCGTAACCCTCTAGACTCCAGCTGGTGTACAGTAATCCCATGTGGTCTAGTGGCTAATAACATCACTTAGCAAATGTCAAACACCTCCTGAGTCAGCTTAGCCCGTGATTTCTTGGTATCAAACAAGGTTGAATGGGGCAGATCATATTCCTGCAGAATGCATGAAGTGGTCCAGCTCGTGTCAACCTTGCTCAATATCTCATACTTCTCCAGGGTCAAAACTATCCTCTTTCGCTTCTTGAGTTGTGGTGGGCCATCATCACACACAGAAGAATGCCACAGAGGGAAATCAAGGCCTGAAGAAGGTAGGGAACCACCACAAATGCAACAATGGAAGCAGCCATGGTTACAAGCACATCCACGGTCACGAAAGAAAGGGAGAAACTGAAGTGCAATATCACCATGTGAATGCAGTTCTGCCATGTCTACCCATGCTTGGCTATGAGTACACAAGTAAAAAGTGCCAAACTGCACCTATGAGTGCAAGGGTCAATTTCACCCGGCCAGGCAAATGCTGCCACGCGGCAGCAACACTGGATCCCCATACATATTAGCCTCAGAGAGGGTCTAAGTAATCCAGCCGGCCAGGCGACTTTGACCATCTGGTAGGGAGGCGGATGGCCGCGAGCGTCTGAGTGATCCGGGCTGCCAGGGAGCTTTTACCATTCAATCAGGAGCTGGATGGCCACATTCAGTCAGCTTGTGGGTTAGGGTCTGTATTGCTCGTGCGTGGCCGTTAGCGTACGACTGATCTGGGTGAGGGGGGGGACTTTGACTGTTCAGTGAGGAGTCGGACAGCCATATTAGCTCAGTTTGTGGGTTAGAGTCTGTATTACTCGCGTGTGGTCGGTAGCGTCCAAGTGATCCAGGCGGCCGGGGAACTTCAACCGTTTGGTGAGAAGGTGGATGGCCATATTTGCTCAGCTTGTGGGTTAGGTTCTAGTACCTGCGCTTGGCCAGAGAGGCCAACTGACTACCAAACTGATTTTTTGAATTTGTAGGCAGCCCAATTGGCGATGTCGGAAATTTTATATTCGGATACGAACATATAAATCCGGATATGGAAATAATAGAGCCAAGGCCTAATATTTGGATACGGAGCATCCGGATAATTGAGTGATTATTGCAGTAGCAGTAGTGGTAGTATATGTAGTAGTAGTAGAAGTAGTTGCAACCCATTCAGGGACATCCAGCAGAGTAGGTAAATGGGGAGGGGGGACATGATTCCTTAGCAGGTGTATGACAACACTGAAATCATGCTGACTTATCAAATTCTTCAAAATTTATTGCCAGATCCTCTTCTCATTAAAATGATTCCATGATAACATGTCAGATATATATTGCACATGTTTTGGTAAAAAGCACTGTTCTTTTAGTAGGTATAAAGAATCATTAGTCTGCCAAAAATAGGGGAGGGGGGAGGGGCAGAATCTGTGCCTACTGGTGGACTGCAGACTGAAGTTGCCCCCTTCTTGCAGTTCATCATCCTTTTTTCAGAGGATTGAAAAGGAGTTGAGGGATGTTTGAATAACCAGACAGTGGAACAGTTCATCTACATCAGTGCCACCACATGTAGGTGTCCCTCTTCAGCTCCAGAAACATCCAACTTCAGCTAAAACAAAATCATCTGCCATGAGCTGAAAGCAAATCTAAAAGAGGTGCCAAGCCAGAATGAGTCAGCCCTTTAACCCCCTGAACCTGGGTGATGTTCTTTTTAGTTTATTCTTGATGGTACCACATGATTTTATTCAGATTAGGAAAGATGTCTTGTACTGAAGGGGTTTATTAAGGCCATATGGTGCTGGAGAGGGATGCCTTCCCATGGTGGCATCAATATGAGTGGGCGATGGAGCTGCCCAGTTATACAGATGTCCCCTCAATCCCCTCCCTGTCCCCCAATAGGACGATGGTGGACTGCAGAAGAAGGGCAGCTTTAGCCTACAGTCCACCGAGTTATGGCTCAGATGAGCCTGAGGTTACAACTACTACCTGTTATGCAGCGTATTCTGGGTCTGACTCATTGAACTCAGATACGGGCGGACTTGGATTCTCTTGTTCAGGACCGGGCTAGAGCATGCAAACATGGGATAGGGCTCAAACACGGGCTAGCCAGTCTTACACGTATATTACCTTACAAACACAGTGGAGTTTACACAATTAGTACATGAACAACACTATAAATGGCACAAGTATGGTGTATCTCACAACACTATACAGTATATCAAAGGGGCACAAGTATCCCGTAGGGCTATGACACTATAAATGATCACAAGACTGTAACACGGGGGTCGTGACATTACAATTTGGGCACGGGTGTGGCGCACAATATTGCATATAGTACGTAACACACAGGGACAATGATATAAAGGGGTCACAAGTGCTTACACAGGGGTCGTGACATTACAACTGGGCACAAGTATTACACAGGAGTGTGGGGCACAACAATACACATAGTATGTAACACAAAGGGACAATAAAGGGGTTACAAGTGAAATGCAGCATAGTGCCCCCTGGTGCACCCAGCCACCCCCACCAGGAATACAGCATAGTGCCCTCAGGAACTCCCGGACACCCCCACAAGGAACCACGGAGGAGCAGCAGCAGCACACCGAGATTCAGGGCGACAATGGCATAAGTCAGCCTGGGCCACGCGCCCCTATGACCTGGAGCCCGCCCGCCGTCACCATAGCAGGAATCTTGCACTACCTTCCGGGCGAGCCTTCACCAACCAGCAAAGGAGTGGAGCTGCCTATCCAGCTCCTGCCAGCACCCCAAAGGAGACAGTCTGTAGCTGCTCCCGCCTTCCTCAGGAGACGGCCTGTAGCCGCTCTGAAGGTGTCTTCCTCTTTGAGACAGCCTGTAGCCACTCGCCCTTTGCTAAGGAATCGGCCAGTAGTCGACCTAAGGGTAATAAGGAGACAGCCTGTAGCTGCTCATGCCTTCGCCAGACGGCCTGTAGCCGCTCCGAAGGTGTTCTTCCAGAGACTGCCTGTAGCCAGTTCAAAGCCCTCCTGCAGGAGATGGCCTGTAGCTGCTCCCACCTTCGCCAGAAGGTCTGTAGCCGCTCTGAAGGCATCCCCCCAGAGACGGCCTGAAGCCGCTCGCCCCTCGCTAAGGAGACGGCACGTAGCCGCTCTGAGGGTAATGAGGAGACGGCCTGTAGCTGCTCCCGCCTTCGTCAGACGGCCTGTAGCTGCTCCGAAGGTGTTCCCCTTGAGACGGCCTGTAACCGCTCTACACCCCTCCTGCAGGAGACGGCCAGTAGCTGCTCCCACCTTTGTCAGACGGCCTGTAGTCGCTCCGAAGATGTAGCTGGGACTGCTGGCAGACAAACACCCTCTCAGGCCACGGCCAGTGGCTGGGCCTTCGCGGCCAGTAGCCCTGCCCCTAGGAAGCCACGGCCAGTAGCCGGGCTCTACGGCAGAAGGTGGCTGAGAGCCACCCCATCACCCAAGTTTGACGCCTGTTCCCTGACCCCCAACACAGAGGGCGTAGAGGAGTATTGGAGAGGCCCCATAGTCTCCCCGGGCCTCTGCTTCCTACTACTGGCTCTGGAGGAGATCCACCTGACGGACCCTGACGCAGGCCGGTGCTGCAGCACCCTCCTGTCGGCGTCACCCAGCCCTGGGGACCGCAGTCCTCGGGAACTCCAGACCCTCCCCAGAACACCCAGGCAGGAACTCCCTACATCTCGATGGCGGAAGACCTCCCCTTCCGTCAGGAGCCAGAACGACCGATTCAGGCAATTGTTCGGCCCCAGCCCTGAGGGCCGCACTCCTGTCCCCAGCCCCGAGAGTTCGGGCCCCTTCGCCGCCAGCAGCCCCAGGATGAGAGCAGACGCACCTGCGCGTGATCCTGTGTCCCCTGAACACTGGGACTCCTGGTGATGCCCAGCCCCGTCAGTAGCGGAGCTGCGTGGCCCCTCAGCCGCACCCTTGGAGCCGGAAGAGTTATAGTGACTGTGACTGTGTAATAATACTGATTCAATAGTGACGAGGCAGAATAGTGAACTTACAGTGATAGATCAAAAGTCGGAAAGAGAGACAGCCGCAGTGAAGGGCTATACGGTAAAAAGACCAACACCTGGGCCGTGGAGTAAGTAACGATAATTGACCAAAAGTGACCCTATAGCAGAAAATAACAAAGTGAACATGCTACCATCAACATCTGCCTCAGTACTATAATCACAATTAGACCCCAGTGCTGTACACCCCCCCTTGTGAGAAATAGCCCTAGCCGCTCCACGCGAGTAGAACGTTCCGCCTCGAACATTGTTTTGATATATTTTCCCGACAGTATCCTGCGAGATACTATTCACCCTACCTAGTTGTAAGAGTTTATGATCATCCAGAATATCGTGTTTGTAACATCTGTTATTTCCTTTTGTCTGACTGAGTAATACAAGTGTTAGGTTATTGCCTGAGTTTTTGTGTCCTGCCTCTCTCCTATTTGTCTAAGCCCCTGTCTCGAAAGAGGACTCCGCTACACGTTAGATGCTTTAAGTACGGGAAGCCGAACTTAAAACACCTAGCATTACACTATTGGACAGCAGTGGTTCTTGACCCGGGCATACGAGAGAGGTAGTCAGGAAATACCGGAAAAATGGTAACCAAACCGCACGTGCAGTTGCCCAAGTTCGACCCCGAACAGTATGATGTTCACACATATCTGGCGATCATCAAACCTTTACTAGACATCGGGTTTGAAAATGACCAACAAAAGATCGCAGTCATACTCCCACTGATGGGCAAAGCGACGGCCAATACAGCACCAAAAATCGTTCCGGAGCTCACCTGGCAGAATTTCACGAAACTCATGATCCAGGCCATCACCCCCATCACTAGGGAAAGTGGTGGCACTATCCCAGTTGGATAGTTTGATTTTCGACGAGAATCTAGATGATACCCTAATACAGGCAAGACACCTGGTTACCGCTGCCTACCCGGAGGTGGATGACGAAACCTGGGCACAACATACCTTTACCCGACTGGAGACATATGGATCGAGATATCCAGCTCACACAGCGCCTCCTGACCTCCCGCCCTACACCCCAGCAGATGAACGTGGTGAAAAAGTTTCTCATCAAGATTCCGGCTCCCCCAGTCAAGCCAAGTCCGCCCATGCCCCGTACCAGCCCCACCCCAGTCCCTAGCCCACCCAGGCACACCCCACACACCGGCGCCCCGCCCACAGGGAGAACCCCAGCCTGATCCTAGTGAATCCCTGGGAATTCTCAGCGTGCAGCTCATGGTGCCCTCTGCACGATATCCGGGACCAGCTGAAGGCTGCATGTAGGAAAACTACCACCCCAGGCCAACGCAAAGTCTCCTCTCTGGAGGACGAAGCAACAGAGGACGAACCTGCATCTGTGGAGGAGCCCGATCTTGGTGAACAGGAGCTAGAGCATGAAGAAGGGGGCCCTAGACAGCTGGATTTTTAGGCCCGCCCCCGGACCATCCCACGGTGGCGGGGGCCATTTCCCCCAAATTTCGCCCCTCAGTTTACCACAAGATGAAGCTGAACGGGGTGAAAGCCAGACTTATGGTCGATACGGGAGCGGCCAGATCCTGCCTTTATAGCCACTATTTCTCCCACCACAGATCGTCCTTTGGCCCACTCCACCCCACAGCTACTCACCTTGTGGATGCGGGAGATGGCCCCCTCCCCATTCGTGGGGAGACACGGGCCTTAAGAGTCGACACCCACCAACCAGTGTCAAACCCAGCACCAGTTTATAATCTTCGACTCTTCCTGTCAGAATTATGACGGGTACCTGGGGCTGGACCTGTTGCAGAAGTTGGGCGCCACTATAGATTGCTGCAACCGACAGCTCCAGTTCCGTGCACCACCCGACCGCCCTCCCCGGGCCGTTTGCACCTGCACTCCACAGCCCCGGCCGGAAGACTCATCCCCCCCCTTCACCACCCCCCTACTTCCCCCCACCACCCCCCCTCCCTCTTTTCTTGCCACCGTTTCCGGCGCCGTCACTTTTCCCCGCACCATGAAGCTTGGGTGCCCCTAAATCTGCCCTCTGGCCCCTCTGTCCTATTTTCCCCACTCCTTCCTCCGGGAACCCTCTCGGCCACCCTGTTGCCTCCGATTTTCCTCCCTCCACACCGTACGGCAGTCCGGATTGCCAACCTCACCCCTTCACCCCTCACCCTCTCAAAAGGGCTCATAATAGGAGAGATGGAAGAAGCCGAGCCCTGCTCCCCTTCCCCCTCCCACTCCCCCGCCCCTCTGCCCCCTATCCCCGACCATCTCTCCGCCCATCAGTCAGACACCCTATGCCGCCTTCTCCTGGATTTCTAGGATCTGTTCGCGGCAGGACCAGCAGACATCGGACACACCACCTACCTGGCCCACGAAATTCATATAACAGGCCTGCCGATCCGACAGACCTCCAGACGGAAGAATCCTAAGCAGCTGAAAGAGGAAGACCACCAGGTGCAGGAGATGATAGAAGATGGAGTCGTTTCCCCCTCCACCAGCCCCTGGTCCTCCCCTGTCGTCCTCGTGAAAAAGAAATACGGCATGATGCGTTTCTGCATCGACTACCGCCGACTGAACGACGTACTTACCAAAGATGCCACTCCACTCCCACGCATAGACGATTTTCTGGATTCCCTGTATGAAGCATCCTGGTTCTCTACCCTGGACCTCCAGTCAGGGTATTGGCAGGTTCCCGTGCGCCCGGAAGATCAAGGAAAAACTGCTTTCTCGACTAGTAACAGGAGGCACTACAAGTTCAACGTCCTGCCGTTCAGTCTCTGCAATGCCCCTGCCACCTTCTCCAGGCTGATGGAGTCCGTTCTCAGCGGCCTCACGTGGAAAATATGCCTTGCGTACTTAGATGACGTCATCATGTTCAGTCAAACTTGGGCTGACCACCTGCAATGCCTCCACCGGGTTTTTACCAGGATCCGACAGGCAGGCCTCAAACTCAGGCCCACGAAGTGCATCCTAGCCGCCAGAACCGTCTCATTCCTGGGGCACATCATCTCCCAGGTAGGAATATCTCCCGACCCTGACAAGCTCCACGCTATCGCTGACATACCCCCACCACAGGACGTTCACGGCATCCGAGCTTTCCTGTCCTACTACCACTGTTTCGTGAAAGGGTTTGCCCATATCACCAAACCCTGCCATGACCTGATCCATAAGGGGGAACCGTTCCTCCGGACGGACGAGAGACGAGCAGCCTTCCAGCAGCTCAAAGACAAGCTCGTTTCCACCCCCATTGTGGCTTTTCCCGACTATGCCCTCCCCCTCCACGTCCACCTCCACACCGACGTCTCTCTCCTTGCTATAGGCGTGGTATTAGCCCAAGTCCAAGAGGGCTGTGAGCACATCATCGCCTGTGCCAGCCGTACCCTGAATCAGGCGGAGAAAAATTATGCTGCCACCAAATGAGAATGCTTGGGCATCATTTGGGTGCTCCAACACTTCTGAGCATATCTCTCCGGTCATTACAGACCGCCAGTCCCTCCAGTGGTTATGACAGTCCAACACCCACAACGCCCAACTCATCAGATGGTGCGAAATCCTGGAGGAATTCAACTACAAAATCTCATACCGACCCGGTAAATTCCATACCTAGGCGGACGCTCTCTCTTGGCTCCCCATCCACGCTGCCCAACTGGAACCCGACCCCCTCCAGCAGTGGCACCACAAGGAGTGTCCCCCATGGATTCCTCACCACCTTTTCAAAAAGCTGTATCGGCGGGGCGACCACCTTCTGACCCCCTCTGGTCATATCCTCCTGGCCCCTGACACCATCCTCGATGCCCTGCGACACCTTCACACCCACAACAGCATCCACCTGGGTACAAAAAAGCTGCTAAAAATTTTCAATGATACCTACTGGGCACCAAACCCTTCCGCCCTCGCCAAGGAAATCATCCAAAGCTGCCGCACCTGCGCCCTTGGTAAAGATATCACACGTACTGCAGGACCCTCCGGGCGTATCACTGCCCACAAACCCTGGCAGCTATTAGCTGCCCCCAAAATCGGACTACAAATACGTCATCACGTTCATAGACACGTATTCCAAGTTCGTTGTGGCCTGCCCAGCAAAGGAACACCACACTGTCGCAGTAGCCGACGCCCTCCTTAGGCACGTTTTCCCCTACTTTGGCATTCCCCAAGCGATCCATTTAGATAACGCGCCAGAATTCACCAGTAAGATCTGGGAGGAGCTAGCCAATATTTTTGGGTAAAACATCTCCCATTCCTCCCCCTACTGGCCACAGGGAAATGCAGTGTGCGAGCACAGCCATTGTACCCTCATGGACCAGCTCTGCACACGAATAGAAGCCACTAAGAACGACGACTGGCCCGCCCACGTAAAGACTGTACAATGGGGAATCAACTCCTGTCCCTGGGAGGACGGAATTTCACCATATGAGCGAATATTCGGAGAGACGCCCCCCCTGCTGCCCCTTCGGCAGCATCTGCAACCGCCCACTTCCACTCCCATGATGGACCCCCTACACCATCTCAAGCGCCGTCTAACTCACCTCCAACACAACTTAGACCTTGGCCTCGACACAGCATCTAACCCCTACAAGCCAGGTGACACTGTTATGATCGCCCAGCTTCCCACCCCTCACAAACTTACACCCTGTTTTACAGGATCCCACACTGTCACCCGCGTCCCTAACCCCTATCAAGTCACTACTGACTACCACGGTACCCCTCGCACCCTTCGAAACTGGCACGTACGCCCATTCTGCGCCCCTACCCCCACCGCACCACCCCCATGCCCCGCCCCGCCCCCCACCCTGGCAACGCCCCACCTTCTACCTATGAATGTTACATCTCCTCCTCCCCATCCCCCTCCCCCTCACCTACCACTTCTGCCTCCCCGGCTGCCACGCCACATCACACCTCACCTGCACCACCAACACCTGGCCACTCCTCCTCCCCATCCCTACCCACCATCCCCTCTCCAGCACCCAGCACCACATGGCCCACCCTCGCCCCCACACTTCCACCTCTGCCCTTACCCACTGCCACCCCCACACCCGCAAACCCCCACTCCTCACTCCCCAAGCCCAACCTCAACCACCCCCACCCATTTACACGCGCCCCATGCCCGTGCCAACCCCGCACGCCCACATCACCACCCACACCAACCCTCAAAACAACCACCACCCGCTCCGGCTGCCTCTCCCGCCCACCCGCCCAATACGCCCACTCCCCTACCCCACCTACCTCACCGCAAACACACACTCCCACCCATGCCCTAAACCATCTCACCCTCATGCTACATCAAGCCCAAATCCCAGCCACCTATACTCCCCAGAGACAGTACGCCGCATTACCACGGCACAAAACCCGACCCCTGCCTTCTGTCTCCAGCATTCAGCACCAAATCACACCACGGGCAACATCTCCCAACATGAGGGTCTGAGAAGCTGTATGGGCGTCATCACTCGGGGCAACCAACGAGTCCGAGGACCACTATACCTCCTCCAACTCCTCCACCCTCTTCCTCACCTGTGACGCAGAGCAGGATGAGAACACCGCCAGCACAGCCTGGCGCACCTTCCTCCATCATCTACAGCCGATCTACGCCACCCACGATACGCAAGTCTACCACCTCCAGTCACGGGGACGTGACTTTCCCAGCAGACAGTGGTGAAATGCAGCATAGTGCCCCCTGGAGCACCCAGCCACCCCCACCAGGAATACAGCATAGTGCCCCCAGGAACTCCCAGACACCCCCACAAGGAACCCACGTAGGAGCAGCAGCAGCACGCCGGGATTCAGGGCGACAACGGCATCAGTCAGCCCAGGCCACATGCCCCTATGACCCGGAGCCCGCCCGTCGTTCGCCATAGCAGGAATCCTGCACTACCTTCCGGGCGAGCCTTCACCAACCAGAGAAGGGGTGGAGCTGCCTATCCAGCTCCTGCCAGCACCCCAAAGGAGACAGCCTGTAGCCGCTCCTGCCAGCACCCCAAAGGAGACAGCCTGTAGCCACTCCTGCCTTCCTCAGGAGACGGCCTGTAGCCGCTCTGAAGGTGTCTTCCTCATTGAGACAGCCTGTAGCCGCTCGCCCTTCACTAAGGAATCGGCCAGTAGCCGACCTGAGGGTAATAAGGAGATGGCCTGAAGCCGCTCCCGCCTTCGCCAGACAGCCTGTAGCCGCTCCGAAGGTGTTCTTCCGGAGACGGCCTGTAGCCGCTCCAAAACCCTCTTGAAGGAGATGACCTGCAGCCGCTCCCACCTTTGCCAGCCGGCCTGTAGCCACTCTGAAGGCATCCCCCCCAGAGATGGCCTGTAGCCGCTCGCCCTTCGCTAAGGAGATGGCCTGTAGCCGCTCTGAGGGTAATGAGGAGACGGTCTGTAGCTGCTCCCGCCTTCGTCAGATGGCCTGTAGCCGCTCCAAAGGTGTTCCCTTTGAGATGGTCTGTACCTGCTCTACACCCCTCCTGCAGCAGATGGCCTGTAGCCTCTCCCACCTTTGTCAGACGGCCTGTAGCCGCTCCAAAGGTGTAGCTGGGGCAGACAAACACCATCTCAGGCCACAGCCAGTAGCCGCGCCTCTAGGAAGCCACGGCCAGTAGCCGGGCCCTATGGCAGAAGGTGGCCGAGAGCCACCCTGTCACCTAAGTTTGACGCCTGTTCCCTGACCCCCAACACAGAGGGCGTAGAGGAGTATTGGAGAGGCCCCATAGCCTCCCTGGGCCTCTGCTCCCTACAACTGGCTCTGGAGGAGACCCACCTGATGGACCCTGATGCAGGCCAGTGCCGCAGCCCCCTCCTGTCGGTGCCACCCAGCCCTGGGGACCGCAGTCCTTGGGAACTCCAGACCCTCCCCAGGACGCTCGGGCGGGAACTCCCTACACCTTGACGGCGGAAGACCTCCCCCTCCATCAGGAGCCTGAACGACCAATTCAAGCAATTGCTCGGCCCCAGCCCTGAGGGCTGCACTCCTGTCCCTAGCCCCTAGAGTTCGGACTCCTTCGCCGCCAGCAGCCCCGGATGAGAGCAGACGCCCCTGTGCATGATCCCGTGTCCGCTGAGCACGGGGACTCCTGGTGGTGCCCAGCCCCGTCAGTAGCGGAGCTGCATGGTCGCTCAGCCACACCTTTGGAGCTGGAAGAGTTATAGTGACTGTGACTGTGCAATAATACTGATTCAATAGCGACGAGGCGGAATAGTGAACTTACAGTGATAGATCAAAAGTCGGAAAGAGAGACAGCCGCAGTGAAGGGCTATACGGTAAAAAAAACCAACATCAGGGCCGTGGAGTAAGTTACGATAATTGACCAAAAGTGACCCTATAGCAGAAAATAACGAAGTGAACATGCTACCATCAACGTCTGCCTCATAGTGCTATAATTACAATTAGACCCCAGTGCCTTACACCCCCACTTGTGAGAAATAGCCCTAGCCTCTCCACGCGAGTAAAGACTCTGGACTATACTAAATTAGAATGTTCTGCCTCGAACATTGTTTTGATATAGTTTCCCTACAGTATCCTGCGAGATACTGTTCACCCTACCTAGTTGTAAGAGTTTATGATCATCCAGAATATCGTGTTTGTAACATCTGCTGTTTCCTTTTGCCTGACTGAGTAATCCACGTGTAAGGTTATTGCCTGAGTTTTTGTGTCCTGCCTCTCTCCTATTTGTCTAAGCCCCAGTCTCGAAAGAGGACTCCGCTACACGTTAGGTGCTTTAAGTACAGGAAGCCGAACTTAAAACACCTAGCATTATAACAAGTATTACACAGGCGCCACAATAGTATGGACAGGGTATAAATACTACTCGGGACATACACACACAGAGTCCGTGATAGTATAAGGGGGTCACTAGTATTACTCAGGGGCATGACACTCTGGACGGGGAGAATGGAGTTCATTCAGGGTCTGTAGCACTATGGATGAGACATGAGTGTTGCACAGAGTCGATAATACCACTGGTGGGGTGCTGAGGCGCACAGAGGCTACATCGCAGGTAGGTACTGGTGGCAGCCCGGTGTGGGAGGATTGCCATCAGGGGTGCACTCCCGATAGGGGCACCAGTCTCGGGCGGTGTATTCAGGAGTCCAGTGTAAGCTGGAGGGCGGTGTGGTGGGTGGTTCTTTCCTGGCATGGGCCCTGGGAGTGTGGTGGTCCTTAGGACTGGGGTCGAACAGGGCTAACAGGCGCACTGCATGGCACCTGCTCTTGGCCGTGGTGGGAGTCCTGGAGGAGGGTCATGGGCGGATTAAGAGTGCATGGGGCCCCTGGCTAAACTTCAGGTGGGGGCCCTTTTATCAAACAGTTGGCAAGCGAAGCGAGTCTCGATTATATTATTCAGATCGAAAATCATTGTATTCAACAGCCAACTGATTGGGTTTGAAATCACCTATATCTCTCAGTCAAAGCTAAATTATCTTTACCTATATCACAATTAGGGCAGATTTGTAAAACCCCTTTCAAATAAGGCATTAAGAAAATCAGTATGCAAAGCCTGAGGTAAAAATGTAGTTAAAAGCATAAAATAATATTCACTCTAACGTATCAGATTTATATGAAAATAATTTCTTTCTAATGCTGCAAACAATAATAAGCCTAAAAATCTGAATGAACACTTCATAAATATGATACTAGGCTGCCCTTACATTGCACGTATACGAACTTTTTTCAAGCCAAACTCATTGATTAAGTCATTGAAGCTCAGTTTCTCTACAATATCATTTTCTATACTCATAAGAGAGAGCTGATTTAGTCGTTGTTGTCCCATGGTACTTCGAACTTCATTTTTTATTCTTTTCAACTTGGAAAAGGATCTTTCTCCACTGCAGTTTGAAGTTGCCATAGAAAGATAAATGCGCAGTGCAATGTGGACATTTGGGAAGCATTGAGTATACTTATTCTCATTCAGAAGCAATAACATCCTTGACTCTGGGCTTGTGCTCTGTACTTTATTCCATTCTTGGGCACTGACAGTTTTGAATAGTTCTGAAAATTGTACTAATTCAGAAGGAAAGCAGTCTTCAAAATCATTTGAATATTCTTCCAACAATTTACTTGCTGCTTTTCTGATGGAATCATTGCTAAGCTTGGTTAGGTTGGAAAGAAAGCCGAACTTATCCTCAATTTCTTTGTAAGCTTTTAAACGATCTTTGAGAGCTGAAACTAGCTTGTCAATGATTGGTAAAAATACCTCAACCTTGAAACTTTCTCTGGGTGAAAATACTGTTTCAGCTGAGGGACCTTCATCAAACTGGTGCTTCCTCTTCTTTTGTCGTTTTGAAGATTCTTTGTATTCTTTGACCACTGACTTCACCATTCCTTTTTCTTCATAGCTTTCAAATTCCGAGCGCTGACAGATGACAAACTCGAGGAGAGATTTCAGCAAATTAACTGCTGAACTCAAAGGGAGTCCACTTTCTTGAAGGGATAAGCTGGTTTTCTGAAACCTCTCTAAAACTGTGTCCCATACTTCAAGTAAGATTGAGATTTCTAGCTGCTGAAGCTTCTCCAGAAGTCCTTCTGCCACAAGTCTACTTTCTCGTGGCTGATTTTCATCCATTGCCAATTCTTCTAGGTACTACCGGTATATGCTTTTACAATTACCTTATCTTTCCGTGTTTCATAGCTCGAAGAACATAAAAATTGATGGGAAAAATCGTCAGGCATTAGGCCTACTCGATAATTATCTTTAGTAAAAATAAACTAAGTAAATAGAACACAAAACCTAAACCGGAACTTCCTATCGATAGCACCATAGTGAGGAATAGTGATAGAGTAATTTTCTCTTTTCTCTGTACAGTAATATGCTGCACAGCTGCTAAGTGGCAGGTCGGCTTGCAGAAGCATTGCACCTTTGTTCTGTCTTTCCGATGTGCGTTTAGTAGAGTTCACAATAATGCTTGAGGTACTCCATTTTATAAAAGAAGTAATGAAAATATCAAATAGAGAAACTTACGTCTAAATGTTGCTATTTTGGCCGCCAAGGACGGTCTTGGATTCCCTCTACTACACACGTGTACCGGAGTGTCGTGTTCATGTCAACAAAGACCAGCATTTGAGTAGGAATAAAATTATACTTTATAAATAATAATATTCTGATTCTCTCTTCTAGGTCTCACAGATACTATAGTAATTATTATGTACTAAATATAATATAACTCAATAAAAAAGGAGACATTATCCTGAATATCTGTATAAAATATCTACATAAAATAACGAAGTCATGAAAGAAAACCACAGCCCAAACGTAATTGAACCGGTAACTATTTTATTTTTATGCACCGGTCCAATTAAGTTGTATGTAGGCCTATTGTTATTTTTATTACTTTATACAATGAAAACCTAAATATATTGTTAATGTAGCCGTGGGGGAATACCTGAGGGAAGGTTTGTTATGGGGGATTGGGAAGGGGCCCCCCTGGAGGGCCCTCAATCATGCATTCCCCTTAGGTGACCTTTTGTATCAGATTTTCTGTTGACAAACTGTAGAAATTGGGGGCCCCCCAAATACTGGGGGCCCCTGGCTGCAGCCCAGTCAGCCCCCCCCCTTAATCCGCCACTGAGGAGGGTCCGGGCTGTTCCAAGCCTGGGGTCGACTGCAGGGTGTCCCTTGAGGTCCGAGGGCTGTGGTCTCTCCGGGAGGGGAAGGCCGTCAGGGGTTGGCTGTGGCCACTCGCCTTTGGAGAGTCTGTCAGCTGCTGGGGGTGCCGGGGGCTGGGCTGCAGGGACAGGACACCCAGGCTCACAATGAGTCCTCTCCAGGTACTCTCCGATGGAGGCCCCGTGGGAGCAGTCTCCGCCCTTTGTAGAAGAGGGGGAGCAGGAGGGGCGTCTCGCTCAGCCTCTGGAGGGCTGGGCTGAGCCAGAGACTGTGCCCTCGTAGGGAGCCTCCGGGGTAGTGGAGGAGGGACGAGCAGTGGTCTTTCCCTCAACATGGCAGGTCTGATGGACCCTACCGGAACTCCACTCTGGGGCAGAGGAAGGAGGTCCAGGGGACAACACCTTCTGCCTGGCAGGTCCGGTGGACGCTACCCAGGCTTCCTCCTGGGGTAGTGGATGAAGGAGGTCCAGGGGACACTCCTTCGGTCCGACAGGTCCGATGGACACCGTCAGAGAACCACTCGTCTCGGGGACAGAAGGAGGAGAAAGTCTGGCGAACTTTCTGGCTTCCGTGGCAGGTCTGATGGAGTCTACCACCTTCCCTCTGCTGGGGGAAAAGTGCAGCTGAGGGACGACCGGTAGTCCCTTCCCCAATGGCAGGTCTAATGGGCTTTACCACGGGCCCGCCTCCTTCCTTGGGACTGCAGGTGAAGGTCATCTCACTGACAGTCCGAGACGCCTGATCCTGAAGGTGGGTGGCAGAAAAAGGAGATCCGGTGGACGCTCCTACAGTAGATCCGATGGACACTACTGTGCCGCTGCTCCCCTGGGGAAAAGTAGGACTTCGAGGACCATTGGTCTCTCTTCCTCTTTTGGAGGTAGATCTGGTGGACTCTGCTATCGAGGGCCTACTTGGGACTGTCTTAGAACAAGTCCCACTCCGAGTCTGGTGAGCGCTGTCCTCATCAGAGGGTAATGCACCTGGCCGATGCACTTCCCGTGGGTCTGGCTGAGAGGAAGAGGGGCATAAGGTAGCTGGGAACATGGGCCGGTGTAGTGCAGGTCACCTGTAAGCCTCTCCGTGGCCTCCTCTTGAGGTGGGTGTCACCTCCCCGTGTCCTCCTCCTGGGGTGGTTGTGTCAGGGTCGCTCCATCGGGTGGGTATTTCACTACCACTATTAATATACTTCTACTACTACTATGACTACATTAAGGCTATAATTAAACCATCCAGTTCAAAACGCCAAGTGAAATTTTCAGGAAATGGCAAGAATAAAATGAAAAAGACATTCCCAGACTCAAACGGTTAAAGCATTTTGGTGCCTTTAGTGTCAGATTTTTACAATATATAGTATTAAAAGATGAATTTGCAATGAAATTAAGGAGCATTGTGGTGTTGATGAGAAAGTGACTGGAAGTTTAGGAGAAATACTGTGGGTTAGTTTGACCATGTGGAGAGGATGGAGAGTGAAAGCCTGACAAGAAGAGTGTATATGAGTGACGTGAAACTAGGGAAGGGGAGGGGGAGACTGAGAATGGGGTGGAGAGGTATATGAGGGGAAGTGTGCGAGTTGGGGAAAGGGCAGCCTGATGGCATGGAAGAGATTTGTTTGTGGCCATTCTTCATAGGTTGCCTATTGACAGATAGACAGCTATATTTTAGCTCTGGTTTGCAAGGTAGACTATCTTCATCTTTGTCAGCAATGAAGCACCCTGTGCTGAATGAAGGATTTTATACCCTTAATTTCTATTGTTGCACTGTGGGGTTCATTGACACATCGAGCACGATGCGTTGCCAAGCCAAAATGTTAAGCAAAGGCTGATCAACACTTCTGGGTTTTATTCCTTCCAGGAAAAGCGGAGATACACTAGCAAAACACTGTGTCTTCTCTTTCTCCTGCTAACTGTGTCCCATCTGATTCTCTCACTACCAGTAGGCTGGGGCGATCCTCTTGAATACCTCCAACTCGACCACTAGAAAAGTACAGAATATTCTAGAGCATATGAGAGAACTCACATTTTCCCATGCAATAATGCACTTAAATGAACAATACACAGTGACAGTAATTAAAATGCCGGGAATAGTCACCGAGGGCATCACAACACCCCCAGGAGGAGCCTACGGAGGGGCAGACAGAGCAAGACCCGACCCCGGGTGACAGGGACGTAAGTCCGCCTGGGCAGCGCGCCCCTATGACCCGGAACTCGCCCGCTGCCACCATAGCAGGAAACGGAGACTACCTTGCGGGTGAGCTGACCCTCAACGGGATCAGGGTGGAGCTACTTCCTTAGCTCCAAGCAGCACCCCAGCGACGGCCAACAGCCCTGCCCTTTGTGAGACGGCCAATAGCTGCTCAGACCTTCAGGAGACAGCAGGTAGCCGCTCGGAAGGCTTCCCAGAGACAGCCAGCAGCCGCTCTGCCCTTCAGGAGATGGCTGGTAGCCACTCCCCCTTTAGAGCCATGGCCTGTAGCCGGGCTCGGGTGACAGCTGGTAGCAGCACCCTTAAAAGGCCACAGCCTGTAGCCGGGCCACACAGCAGGAGATGGCTGGTAGCTGCACCCCCATCAGGTGCTGCTACACCCCCATACAGGAACCAGCCAAGGCCAGTAGCCGCGCTGGGGAGAGAAGGGTATGTCCCCTCTCCTCATGTAGTTGCCTCAGAGGACAAGACACAGGTGACAGCCGGTAGCCGTGCCTGTCGGCAGGCAGGAGACAGCCCATAGCTGCTCCTCGTCGGCATGTCGTCCTCCACATGGGACTTCGCCGACGGCTGGTAGCTACGCCGACAGGCAAGTGACGGCCGGTAGCCACACTTTGCCTGCATCCCTGTTAGGGAGTCATGCCCAGGCGACGGCTGGTAACTGAGCCTACGATGAAGGGACGGCTGGTAACCGCCCTCTTTTCGTTGCCCACGGGAACCCAGTGACAGCTGGCAGCTGCGCAGAGGAGGAGCACCAAAGCCCCTCGTCCCCTGTGACTCCACTATGAGAGGGCATTCTGTCATCAAACCTGCCGACCAGCAGGGACGCAGATGACCCTACTGTCCACCACCAGCGAGGCAACTTCAGGAGGAAGGCCTCAGCCCCAAGGATCCGTAGAGAGGCCCTGTGCTATCCCCAGGGTTATTTTCCGCCCAGCCGGCTCCAGAGGGACCCTACCTGACGGACTCCGACAGAGGCTGACGCCACAGCCCACTCCTGACGGCGTCCCCAACAGCAGGAGACCGCAGCTGACGGGCCTCCGAGGCCTCCCCAGGACCCCCGGGCGAGGCCTCTCCCCACCCCAATGCAGATGACACTCGTCCTCCGTCAGGCGTCTGAGTGAGCGCTTCAGGAAACTCTTCGGCCCCAGTCCCGAGGGCTGTACCCCAGTTTCCAGCCCCGACAGTGTGGGGCCCTTCACCGCACGCAGCCCCAGACGAGAGAGGACGCCCCTACAAGTAATCCCGTGGCCGTAGGACACAGAGGCCCCTGGCGAAGTTCAGCCCCCATCAGGAGCCGGGTTGTGAGCTCTCCCGCCGCCCTCTGCCAACGCCGCCACCCAACCCAGTCCCGACAGTTAGTGTCAGTGGAAATGCAGTGACAGTGGAACAGTGACCTAGACATCGGGCAGTGTGTTAAGATATTAGAGGGAAATTAAGTCCAAGATTTATCAGTGAAACAGTGACGGAAATGTAGACCAACAGTGAAACAGTGACAGAATGAGAGAAGCCGAGCAGTGATTACAGTGACCTCAGTGAATGTGTATCTCGGCTCTAGTAATATAATTCTTCCGCGACGTAAGACCTATAGGCGAACTGCCCATTCTAATCACAGTGTAGATTTCCCTCAAAGTGACAGTGACCGATTCCCCTGCCCAGTACCTTAAGTGCTGTTCATTGTGCTATTCACTTTTATCCAGAACTATTGTCCAAGCAATATCCTGAGAGATACTACTACCCATGATCTCAGTACATGTCATATAATTGTCTAGATTCCTGTTTTGTGAGGTCTACCTGTTTCGCATTTAGAATTTACCAATATACGTGTAAGGTTGTTGCCCTGAGTTTTTGTGCCCCGTGTCTCTCTTAGACTCCTAAGCTCCGGTCTAGAAAGGGAACCCATCTGCATAATAGGCGTTCAAGGGACGGGGAGCCGACCCTTAAACACCTAGCATAACAATAATGACAAGAATTAAATCCTAAGGTAATAGAGAGAGAGAAAAAAAAAATCAAACAGACGTACAAATTTCTAGAATGTTCCTTAGATCTCCAGATATTCCAGATGTAAATCACTAACCTAATCCTATGGTACAACATTGCCCCTCCTTCAAAACTATGTCATCCCCAGCACCACCACCAAACCCTACCTGTGCTCAAGTATATACTGTAAAATATATGATAATCTTCCAGCCTAATGGGTTATCATCGTCGCCTCTGCTGTCTAGATCCCACGGAATCTGGAGCGCCCTCCGTTTCCAAACTGTTCACTGAGTCGTTCCTTCTAACTGCAGTGTCCTGATCGTCAAGCAAGGAAAGGCTGACCGCCTCTGTGCCCATGGCGAGAAGACCTTGGTCGCCAGTGCTGGCAATGACTCCATCAATCTCCTGGGCTTTCCTCCAATCTCCGTGTCCATCAGGTCCTCAGCTTCACTCTGGGTGTACTTACCAGGCCCATGATATCTCCACAGATGATTGGCATGGATGCGCTTCAGCCTGGTTCTTCTCTCCCCTGGGTGCGAATATGGAACAGGGACCTGAAGACCTTTCCCTGGTGTTTCATCCCATACCTCTGCTCCAACACCTATGCCAGCTTAAGTCATTCGGATTTTCCTCGCCCAGCTGTGCAAGGATCTCCACAGAGGAACCTTTAAGGTTGGTGGCCAGCTGAACCGGACACCGTCAGTCGTCTCACCCATTCTGTTGGCAAGAGCTCAAACTGTGTGCAGTAAGCCTCTCAAGACACGTTGCCATCAAAATCCTGAGACTTTTTCTTCACTGGTGGATGCACACTGCTTTGAGCAACATTATTGTGACTCACAGGGACATATTCAGAGGCCTTGGGATTCAGGATCTCATTATCCCCATCAGCTGGGGAGCGGGGTGGCTCAGTGGTAGAGTGCTGGACTCGAGATCGTGAGGTCGAGAGTTCGCACCCCGCCTGGGTAGCTGCCGTTGCTGGGAGGGGTAGTGCTCTCCTGTAATCCTAGTAGGGCTATATGATCGATCTAGGTCTAGCTCGGGGGAATAATCCCTATCCTCCTCTGCACACCAGTCACTGGCACCCATGGGGTGTGCTGGGCGTTTATCCTCAACCAAACAGCGTTCAAGGACTTCGACCTAGTTACACACTTTCTTCATTTCACCTCTCACTCTGTCCTCCATTATACAGGAAACCTCTTCTCTCACTTCTTTACCTGGATGCATAGCCTATTCTATCTACCTTGCTGTATGCCACCTCTTAATTGTTGCTTCAGTTTCCTAGTCCCATCTTGCAGCTCCTCTCGTAGCTGGCAAAGCTCTTGTCTGTGTCCACTTAGCTGTTCCCCTAGCCTGCATCCTGACTGTTGCTCTACTCACAGTAACAGCATCAATCAAAGACCAAGGCCCAAACTCTGGATCTGCTGACTCCAAACCTTCCCTGTTCCAGTCAAACTCCACATTCAGCAACCAGTTATAATGCTCTCTCCAATCGTCTTTAATATCCTCAAAGTAATGCTATCTCTAGGCGTCTTTAATATCCTCAAAGTCCACCACTACCTTTCCTACATCATTCTTCACACACTGCTCACCTATGATATCCCTGTTTTATATAGGGGATCATGGAGGTGTGAGGATGGTAGTGGTGAATATGATGATGATAATGATGATGATGATGATGGTGGTGGTGGTGGTGGTGGTGATAGAAGAATGCATTTTTAAAGGTGATAATGATAATGATGATGATGTCAGTGGTGAAGATAATGATGATGATAAACGAATGCATATTTATAGGCGGGAATGATAATGATGATGATGGTGGTGGTAGTGATAATGTTGATGATAAAAGAATGCATTTTTACTGGTGGGAATGATGATGATGATAATGGTAGTGGTGAAGATGCTGCTGCTGCTGCTGATGATGATGATGATGATGATGCTGGTGGTGGTGGCGGTAGTGATAATGATGATGATAAGAAAGAATACATTTTTATACGATGGGGCTGAGAAGGAGGAAGACGATTTGATTCTGATGATTGATAAGAGTACGTGTCTATAGATGGTAATACTGATGATGATGATGATGATGATGATGATGATGATGAGAGAGAGAGAGAGAGAGAGAGAGAGAGAGAGAGAGAGAGAGAGAGAGAGAGAGAGAGAGAGAGAGAGAGAGAGAGAGAGAGAGAGAGAGAGAGAGAGAGAGAGAGAGAGAGAGAGGTATTTCAGTTTAAATCTTTACCTATGTCTTTATACATTCGTCTGTCCACTTATATTTATCACATATAATTGATCAAGCTATCTGTCTTGCTATATGTGCCTGTCTACCCATATCCACCTCAGGACTGTCTATCTATCTGTCTGCTTTTCTGTCTGTCTATTTTGTACGTCTACTGCCTATTTACCTTCCTACCTACCTTCTTGTTTAAATACCTGTTTACCTCCTACCTACTTACCTTCTTGTTTACATACTTATTCACCTACTACCTCTGTGCCTACCTACCTACCTTCTTGTTTACATACCTACCTATTTACCTACCCACCTACCAACCAACCAACCCACGGACCTACCTACCCACCTACTTATCTACCTTACTGTCTACCTGGTTACCTACCTACTACCTACCTACGCTTCTCACGGCGTCCATATCACAACGGTTACTTCAGCAGATACGGGGTGGGAAGGCTATGGTACACTTAATGTCTGGCTTGGCTCATATTTCTGACTGGGATAAAAGTAATCTTGTCTTTTATACATCAGAAACTCAGTCCTGCCATCTTTCTACCCGCTAAAATCTTCCACAGGAGGATCCATTAATATTAACAACATTCCGCTCAATCCTCCATCCCTTTGAACATACTTGGGGTTTCATTCTCTCGGGATTTATCATGGAAAGATTATATTACCTCTCCTGTAAAATCTGATTCCAAGAGATGAGGTGTGCTAAGCCGACTCCGTGCCTACTTTACCCCTGCACGGCTGGTAACTTATAAATACATCTAAGAGAATGTTTAGGTGTAATATGTAAAGTAAATCGCTTATGAAAAGGTGCTACTAAACGCATGGACCTTAAAATACGGCTTTCAGACTTAATCTTTACAGGAACATCTAGACTCATGGAAAACTCTGAATTTTTCTTCTTTCGTCCTTCCTTGGAGAAAAAAAAAAAAAAAAACCTTCCGTTATCTAGGACTTGTTTTTGGTAGGAAGAACAAGGGACGGAAAGAATTGGCACTCTCGCTCCCTCGTCTATCCTGGGAAATCAAACCATCTGTATTTCCTACGCAATGGTATTTTTTAGTAACGACCGACCTGACAGAGAGAGAGAGAGAGAGAGAGAGAGAGAGAGAGAGAGAGAAAGAGAGAGAGAGAGAGAGAATGATATGCTTTAATCGTGTCTGGGCAATTTTATGTATTAATATTTTTCAGTAGCTGACATTGTATTACGAAATTTACCATCTTACTGTACACAGGTTAATTTATAAAACTAATCTATACACTACTTCTAATATTCTGTATGTTTGTTTGTGCATCATTGTTCTAAGTTTGTATAGCTAATCTAAATTTATTATTATTTAATGGACCACATCTCGAAAAGAACTTTAGTTTGTTCACATTTCAAAGTAATCTATCTATACGTATCTATCTGTTGCTACACGCCTCAATCCCGTAAGGGGTGGCCACAAACAAATCGCCTCCATGTCGCCCTGTCCCCCGCCATTTCTCTGCCCTGCTCCTAGCTCACTCCCCCCTCTCTCATATACCTCTCCACTCCATCCCTCCATATCATCCTCTGCCTCCCCCTCCCTCTCCTCCACCTCACTCACATACACTCTCCTCGTTAATCTGTCGCTCTCCATCCTCTTCACGTGGCCAAACCACCTCAATGTGTTTCTCCTAACGCTCTTTATGACATCCACCATCCACACCACAATGCTCCTTCACTTCCTCATTTATCAGCCTGTCACTCCACGCAATTGCACATGCTCCTCTCAAATAACTCATTTCCACTGCTCTCACTCCTGACTTGTGTCCTTCCAGCAAGGACCAAGCTTCACTTCCATCCTTTAGGGTTGGTATCACAGTACTATCATACAGCGTATTGTACTACAGTCTGACAGTCAATGTAAACACTGCTTCGCGTAACAAAAGGAGTGCATCCGAAAATCATGACTTAACCACCTTCTGTGATGGTAATGCTTTACTCAGACCCAGTTCATAAACTCTTACGTGCATCCTTTGTCCTACGTGGCCTGGCTGAGGCTTTGTTGCTGTAGTCATAATATCAGTCAAATACCAGGTACACATCTTGTGATGAGAAACGCCTCTAATAGACCCTTTAAGTTCTGAATGTAGTTTTAAACCCTTCCACCAGCGTGCTGCGTGCTTGACGTACTGTACATGAAGAAAGACATGACTTGTGGCACCGTATTTTAAAATTCTCGCCTGTGACCATAATTTCTTCAAAGTGGTCTGCTTTTCCCATCACTGTATTTTGCTGCACCTAACAATTTTGCTATTCCTACTGGAACCACATTCAATCAGTCTTGTTTATCACAACAGTTTTATTTAAATGCGAAATAACAGAAGCGGTCAGTCATTTTTCATCCCTGCGATATTAATCATTCACCCTGCACCACATACTACATACTACTCTTCCACCAAATCCACTACCATGCACTGCACAATTTTTCTACCTGAAAATTAAATTCAAATAGCTGATAATTAATGAAGTAATCAAACATGATGTTATTGGACAATTACATTCATGTACTGCTTGTACCTTTTCCTTTCCGTCTGCAGAAATTACTATTACCATGAAAGCATTATTCAACACTGCCACCACCAGTCATTACCAGTCAATATACAAGATGCCGGAAAAAAATATACCATGTGTTAGCAACACAAAAGTAAGATAATAATCAGGAATAATGAGTACAGCAGAAGCCATTATTTTGCCATTTCATTTACTAACTTGATTTAGATTACTGATCAGAAAAGTATTTCTATAAATGAATTATTTTCAATGTCAAGTTATTCATGGAAATAATGGAAACTGTACCACTGCTGTACATTTTGTTAGATTTTCATGCATCATATCAGCAAATTTCATAATTGGCGGCCATCTTGGACGCCATCTTAAACTACTCAGAATGCTCAAGGGTGACAAGAGGGCACCCGGCAGATTCTTAATCTACACATTCTTAGCTTTCCAATGACACCAAGATAACAAAACTATGGACAACATTGGAAAGTTTGGTTGCCGGATGACTTTTTTTTTTTTTTTTAATTGAGGCGAAGATGCACTTGACAGGTTGATGATGACTGGCTGAATGCAACATGTCCGAATAACATAACTGTATTTTAAATAATTACCAATAAAGTGAATCGAAACCTAATAATTACCTGAAATACAACGATAATGCACATGCAACACTCGGCCAAGCATCACCAACCTGTCAAGTGCATCTTCCCCTCGATAAAAGAAAAAAAAAAAAAAAAAAAAAATGCTGAGTTATTTTCTTATACAACACCTGACAGGAAATATAGCTCTATCTTAATCCCTTCCTCTGGTATGGTTTTTCCCGACTGTTAGTTTTGTTTTGTCTCGGCTTTATCATGTTTTGGTTGGTTACTGGGTTGTAGTAATAGTAGTAATAGTAGTAGAGGTAGTAGTAGTAGTGGTGGTGGTGGTGGAAGTAGTAATAGTAGTCGTGGTGATGGTGGTAGTGGTGGTGTTTGTGGTGGCAGCTGTTGTTGTGGTGGTGGTGTTAGTAGTAGTAGTAGTAGTGGTGATGGTGATGATAGTAGTAGTAGTAGTGATGGTGGTGATAGTAGCAGTAGTAGTAATAATAATAGTAGTCGTGGTTGTAAAGAACGGGTATAGAAAACAGACAAGACCACGGAAGTTAGGCAGGCAAATATTCACAAAACAACACACAGCCAAACATTCCGCCAGCAAAACGAATACAAACTTCCTCTTATAGTACCAGTTTGCCAGTTTGCATATGCGAGAAGACCGATATCCTCTGAAAAATAATTAGCAGGAAAACTTCTATATGCGTATTGATACACCTACGGAAAGCTGAAATACTTATGGGTGCAGATGAGGTTTGATAAAGATGTAAAATGGTCTGTTCGTTTCCATCAACCTCGAATGTGCTGTAGCTTGTCAACTACGAACGTTCGCAACTCGCTAGCTCTATCGGTGGCATTCAAGAATGCATGAAGATAATCTTGATTCTCTTGTGGGTCTCTTTCTTATCTTATATAGTAAATTGCTAAATATTAAAAATATTTTATTGTTAACTAATCACTCAACATTATTCAAAATATAAATAAAATAGATACAACACTGTATAAAATAAGATAATGAAAGAAAACCACCCCAAGAGTAAGTACATGGGTAACACTTTGCGTTTTCAGGCGTTGCCCCGTTCGCCCCCACAGGACCTCGTTGCACTGTTCACAATAATGACAGTTATCATATTCTGTTAATGCTTGGATAGATATTTACTTAGACATCATACTTTATATTATTATAATATTTGTAGCTAGATAAGAGGCTTGCTTGAGGATGTTTCTCATTTTCCTATCAGTATCATCTCCAGTTATATGATATGACTTTTAAAATTTTCTCCTGACCCCATTTGGCCCCCCCCCTCGAGGCAGCGCCCGGGGGCAAATGTCCCCCCAGCCCCTCCCCCCCTTGCGACGCCACTGAATGTAAGACGTAGGCTATGAGGCGGTGATATGTAAATATGCCAACGAAAATTGTATAGGAATGAGTACCGTAATGGATGTTGACAATAAATGTAGAATAGATTGGACAAACTTGGGAAGCATTCACTAAAAGTATAATGCAGTAAGATGTCACGGAGGGCAAGCTAACATCCCCAGAAGGAGCCCACCAAGGAGCATATACAGCACGCCTGGACTCCGGGCGACAAAGACATAAGTCCGCCCGGGCCGCGCGCCCCTATGACCCGGAGCTCGCCCGCCGCCACCATAGCAAGAATACGAGACTACCTTCCGGGCGAACCGACCACCAACAACTACGGGGTGGAGCTGTTACTCCAGCTCCAGTCAGCACCCCTGAGACAGCCGGCAGCCACTCAACCCTCCTACAGGAGACAGCCTGCAGCCGCTCTGGAGGCAAACAGGAGACGGCCTGTAGCTGCTCCCGCCTTCGTCAGGAGATGGCCAGAAGCTGCTCTGAAGGTGCCCCTAACGAGACAGCCTGTAGCTGCTCAACCCTCCTACAGGAGACAGCCTGCAGCCGCTCTGGAGGCAAACAGGAGATGGCCTGTAGCTGCTCCCGCCTTCGTCAGGAGATGGCCGGTAGCCGCTCTGAAGGTGCCCCTCAAGAGATGGCCTGTAGCCTCTCGACCCTTCTACAGGAGACGGCATGCAGCCACTCTGGAGGAAACCAGGAGACGGCTGGTAGCCGCTCCCGCCTTCGTCAGGAGACAGCCTGTAGCCACTCTGAAGGTGCCCCTGAGTCAGCCTGTAGCCGCTTCCTCCCCCAGGCCACGGCCAGTAGCCAGGCCTTAGCGACGGCCGGTAGCCGCGCCCTATTGCAGGAGACAGCCGGTAGCCGCACCTCCGTCAGGTGCTGACTCCTGTTCACCAACCTACGACCCAGAGGGAGCCTCTAGCCTGGAGGAGTACTGGAGAGGCCCCGTGACTACCACCAGGCTCTTCTCCCTGCAGCCGGATCCTGAGAGGACTCGCCTGACGGACCCCGACGTAGGCCGACGCTGCAGCCCCCTCTTGACGGCGTCTCCAAACACCGGGCACCGCAGCCCTTGGGACCTCCAGACCGCCCCCAGGACCCCCGGGCGGGACCATCCTACACCCAGACCCTGGAGATCCTCGTCCTCCATCCGGCGCATGAGCGAGAAGTTCAGGCAGCTATTCGGCCCCAGCCCCAAGGGCCAGACTCCCTCCCCAAGCCCCAAAAGCGCGGGACCCTTCGTCACCAGCAGCCCCGGACGAGAGAGGACGCCCTTACGCATGATCCCGTGGCCCCTGAACACAGAGGCCCTCGGCGGAACCCAGCCTCCTCAGTAGTGAGGATGAGTCACCTCCGCCGCCCTTGTACCTGACCGCCACGACGTCCAGACCAGAAAGGAGTGACAGTGAAAGCAGTGTCCGTGACAGTGAAGTAAAGGCAGAACAGTGAATTAACAGTATAAAAGAAGTCAGTGAGAAAAGCATCAGTGACAATATAAAGAGTGGTGGAATAAATAAGGTAACAGTGAAACAGTGAACACGGCAGGGCAGTGAAGTACGGGTCTATCACAGTGAACACGCTACCAAATAATAACGCCGCACCACACTAAGGTCATGCGCAGGCCCTAGTGTTAAAGTAATAATTACCCACAGTGAGATAGTACCACCAGTTCCACCAATATATATAACTTGGACTTCCTGCAATAATAGTGCATAACCCCTCTGCCCTAAGTGCTTTTCACCTTACCCGACCTTGACCTGTAGTATCCTGCGCGATACTAACGACCCATATCTAGGCCTAAGAATGATAATTGTCCAGTATATCTGTATTCGTGACATCTACCCTTTCGCTGTAGAATTTAGTAATACACATATAAGGTTGTTGCCTTGAGTTTTTGTGTCTTGCCTCTCTCCTATCTGTCCAAGCTCCGGTCTAAAAAGAGAACCCAGCTACATACAAGGCGTTATAGGGACGGGAAGCCGACCCTAAAACACCTAGCATTACAAAAAGATTGAGAAGCAGTTATTAACAAACGGTCATATTTTCTTAAATATTTAACTATAAGGGTGTTTATACCTGTCCGCCGAAACTAATTTCAAATTGTGTTAACCGATTTATGGATGACAGCGAAGGGTTTGTTATCGGAATAAGTACAGTACTTACAAGAATTTTTATTCTAGTTCTTTACCTTAGCCATTTTCAACATTAAGGTAGACTAAATCGATTTCTCATGAATGATGATTATTATTTTTTTTAATTTTTTTTTATTTATTTTTTTTTTTGTAACAGCGACGTCAGGCAACTTTCCCCCGAATTTCCGAACTTACACAAACAGCGGGAGCGGAGCCGGAGGGCGGAGTCGTCATTTACCGCAGTTACCATTGAAACATAGGTGAGAGGTGTTAGTGCTGCAGGTCGTGCTATTCCACCTAAGCGTACAGTGGTTCGTAGATTTTTAGTTTGATGTATTTAACACCTTGAGCCCCATTTCATGATTATCATTCTCGTTAGCTGAGCCACTCTTATGAGGTAGGAATGAGTCTTCTTGGTTACTAATTCTCCCACTTGTTGCCTCTGAATCCACCCCACTCCATTAATAAAAGATGATGATGATGATGATGATTTTAATACTATCCAAAGGGTGAGAAGGGAGGCTGGTGATGAATAGGAGGATGGTGGTGGTGGCGGCGAGTGATTGATTTTGACACAATTCAACGGATGAGAGGGAAGGATGGTGGTATTGGTTATTATTATTATTATTATTATTATTGTTATTATTATTATTACTTTAACACCATTCAACAGGTCAGGATGAAGGTCGGTGTAGTGATGATGATGATGATAATGACGGAGGCAAGCAGAGAGGTGAGACGAGGTGAGTGAAGGAATGAGGGATATAATTTTACCCCTTACGCTATCAGAAGCCTAGTCAGTCAGTCGCACCTTAAGGATTTTCACGCGCTGGGTGGTAACACTAGCAAAATCGCACATACTCCGATTCTGCCTTTCCAATAACGCCAGACGATTTTATTTGGCTGGGAGTAAGTCATGTGAGCCTGAGAGAGAGAATGAATCGAAAATGTAATGGTGTTAAGTACAGATTTTGTCTGAGATTGTATATAGTAGATATTTTGTTTATTCTGGTGATTTGTGTGCATGTGTGTGTGTGTGTGTGTGTGTGTGTGTGTGTGTGAGAGAGAGAGAGAGAGAGAGAGAGAGAGAGAGAGAGAGAGAGTTGTGTGTGTGTGTGTGTTTATAATGGATTTTGTTTACTGTTGTTTATATTGTTTACTGTTGTTTATAATGTTTACTGTGGTTTAAATTTTTTACTCTTTGATTACTGTTTATTGTTCATGATGTTTACTGTAATTTATAATGTGTACTGTTGTATATATTGTTTACTGCCTATTGCCCTGCTCACGCTGCTACTGTGAGCGGGGCAACAGGCAGGATGCAGGTGGGGAAGGCAGCAGGTGTGTCTGGGTTGACTGCTGAAATGTTGAAAGTCTCAGGAGATATAGGAGTGGGGTTAGTCACTGATCTGATAAATACGATTATATTTGAGTGTGTTGTCCCAGATGATTGGCTGAAGAGTGTAATTGTAAATGTGTACAAGGGGGAGGGTGATGCCCTGGAAAGAGAAAATTATAGAGACATAAAGCTTTTCAACCAGATAATGAAGGTAATGGAGAGAGTTCTAGAAGGAATGATTAGAGAAAGAGTGAATATTGCTGAAATGCAATTTGGGTTGATGCCAGGCAAAAGGACCACTGATGCCATATTCGTTGTTCGACAGCTTCAGGAAAAATGTAGAGGAAAGAAAAGGGATGTACTATGTTTTTGTTGATTTGGTGAAGGCCTTTGTCAGAGTCCCTAGAGAGGTGGTGAAGTGGGCAATGAGAATGCTTGGGATGGAGGAGTGGCTGGTTAGGGTGGTTATGGCCATGTACAGTATGAGGCAGCTTGCATCCACTTAAGGGTGAATGGAGATTTGAGTGACGAGTTTACCGTGAATGTTGGTGTGCATCAGGGGTCAGTCTTGAGCCCCTTGTTTATCATGGTACTTGAAGCTCTCTCACGTGACTTCAGAAATGGACTCCCGTGAGTGATGTTGTATGCTGATGATTTGGTGTTAATTGCAGAGAATGAAAGGGAGACGGAGGAAATATTCAGGAAGTGGGGAGATGGTATGGTATGGGGCACAAGGGCTTAAGAGTAAATGCAGATAAAACAAAAGTGATGGCATCTAGGGCTGGGGGCGGTACTGTCAAAGAAGAGGGGGAGTGGCCATGTACGATCTGCCACAAGGGCATGGGAAGCAATTCCATATTGTGCAGTGCTTGTGATAAGTGGGTGCATAAAAGATGTAGTGGTATCAGAGGTAGACTGCGAGATAATGCTGATTTCACGTGTGCGGTGTGTCGGGGAGAACAGGTGGAGATTGTCAGGCGTGAAAGGTTTGAACTTGCTGGTGAGTCTCTTGAGTGTGTGGAAGAGTTTTGTTATTTGGGAGACATGTTATGTGCCGGAGGTGGGTTTGGAGCTAGCTCTGTGGCTAGAGTGAGGAGCGGTTGGAAGAAGTTCAGGGAGCTGTTGCCTCTCCTGACATTGAGAGGGCTCTCTCTCCGTGCTAAGGGATTTCTGTATGTGACATGTGCTAGAGTGTAATGCTGTACTGTAATGAGACCTGGGCAGTAAAGGAAGAGGATATTCGCAGGCACAAACGTACAGAAATGACAATGATTTGGTGGATGTGCAGTATGTCCCTGAGTGCGAGGCCTCGGGGGGGGGGGGGGCTAGGCTTCTGATGGAAGAGTTGAGGGGCAGGATGGGACTGGAGTGTATTGGTGTTTTGATGAGGAAAGGTAGATTGAGATTTGAGCTTGTGGAGAGGATGGGAGATGATAATTGGTGCAGAAAGTGAGAGCTGTTAATGTTAGGGGTAGGGTGGCGAGAGACAGACCGAAAAAGACCTGGGACGAGGTCATTGAATGTGAACTCAGGGATAAGGGACAAAATACAGAAGGTGCCAGTGATCAAGCATTATAGAGAGCCGCCATTAGGTGACCAAGACCGACGCATGCAAGCATGTTGGAGCCTTAAAAAACGAACGAACTGTTGTTTATATTGTTTACTGTTGTTTATGTTTGTTGTTTATGATGTTTACTGTTTATAATGTTTACTGTTTATAATGTTTACTGTTTATATTGTTTACTGTTGTTTATAATGTTCACTATTGTTTGAAATGTTTACTGTTGTTTATAGTTTAGTGTTGTTTATAATGTTTACTGTTGTTTATGATATTTACTGTTGTTTATATTGTTTACTGTTGTGTTTATTGTTTACAGTTGTTTATAATGTTTACTGTCTATAATGTTTACTATCGTTTGTAATGTTTACTCTTGTTTGTAATGTGTTTACTGTTGTATGTAGTATTTACTGTTGTTCATAGTGTTTACTGTTGTTTGTAATGTGTTTACTGTTATATGTAGTATTTACTGTTGTTTGTAATGTTTACTGTTGTTTATAATGTTTACTCTTTGTAATGTTTACTGTTTATAATTTTTGTTGTATATGTTTACTGTTTATATTGTTTGCTGTTGTTATATTGTTTACTGTTGATTATAATGTTTACTGTTGTTAAACAGCTTACTGTCGTTTATAATGTCTACTGTTGTTTATAATATTTAGGCCTACTGTTTATATTGTTTTCTGTTGTTTATGTTTACTCTGTATTGTTTACTGGGTTTATATTGTTTACTATTGTTTATAATAGTTTGTTTACTATTTACGAGATTAACAAAATCGTCTATTGCAGGGGTTCCCAACCTTTTTAACACTGCGGCCCCCTTTGGTCAGGACAACATTCATGATGCCCCCCACCCGGGCCACCCCTCTGACGCCTAAACAACGATGCTTTTATCTGTTCCATATGGATGCTAAAGACGCTAGATGGCAACACTACATGTGGTTGCTTGAAATGACGATTGTGAAGTTTTCCTATCAAAGTTTCTTATTCCTACATATCTTTGGGAACACCCTGTATGCATTTGAATGGCCTAGCGCTATGTTGAATTTTGATTACCCCACGCCCCCCCTAGCAATCTCAAACGCCCCCCCAGGGGGGCGCGCCCCCTAGGTTGGGAAACGCTGGTCTATTGACTCAAGAATTCCTGTTTAAAAATTTTCTGGTTATTCACATAGTTTTTTTTTAAGTTTACACAGAGATTTCTTTCCCTTTTTTTCTTTTTACATCAAGTTCCTGTTTTATTTTCAGATTTTCTAGTTCATACACCCACATTACCACCTTATTTACGAAACTTATTATTTACATTGGTTTTATGCTTCGAGAGGGCTTTGCAGTGCGTGAGTGAGGGATCGTTTACAAGCTTTTCCTTCTTATACTCTAAATCGGAGAGAAATATACAAAAAGGAAATGATGAACGAAGGCTCCCCATCCATCTTTTAATCATTCTGTTTCATTTTCCCGGGAGCTTCGAAGAGCAGTGCGAGGGAGCTTCGTACTGTAATTCGAAGCTTCAGTTTATATTCAGTGTTTCGCTTATACTGTAAATAGAAGAAGTAAAGACAGCATTAAAAAGGAGACATAAGCAAGGACGTATCATAGTCTTTATTTTACCTTATTTATTATTAATTTTTTTATGTATTTATTTATTTATTTTTCAGCTTCGATATGCAGCGTCTGGGAATTTTGCTAAGCTGAGGGGGTTGTAGTTTTCTGTTATGCTGGAAATAACATAATACTGACTTATCAACGGAGGGAAGAATATCCGTCTATCTAAGAGGTGTCAGCAAACAAAACGCCTCCATGATGCCCTGTCGTGGACCATTTGACTGCCCTCCCTCCAACGCCATCCCTTTCATATATCTCTCCATCCCTCCATCTCACCCACCACTCTCTCACATATATCCACTCCATCCCTCCAACCCACACCCCTCCCTCTCTCGCATCTCTCCACTCCATCCCTCCATCTCACACCACTCTCTCACATATATCTCTCCAATCCATCCCTCCATCTCACACCCCTCTGTCTCATAATCTCTCTCCATCTCACAAACCATACATTCGTTAAGAACTCACTCTAATTTCCTCCCAACAGCTTCGAAATGCAGCGTGAGGGAGCCGTGTTCCCCTCTCCACACCTGCAGTCCATTTCAGAAGTTGCTGCGGAAACCCAACGCGGCCATTATCAGAAGAATCCAAGGTGCGATTTGCGACAGGGAGCGTTTGAATATCAAGGTGCGTGTGGTTGGTGTGGTGTGAGTTGGTGGTGGTGGTGGGAGTAATTGTTGTAGTGGTAGTAGTAATAGCAGTAGTAGTAGTCGTTGTTGTTGTTGTTGTTGTTGTGTTTGCAGTAGTAGTAGTAGTGTTGTAGTACTGGTGGTGGTAGTAGTAATAGTAGTTACAAGTGCTCGTGGGCCCTTCTGGCCCTCGTGCACTTACTCCTGCGGAGGGCTCTCGCGCTACGCGCTCGCTTTCTCATGCTTCACACTCGTTTTCTCGTGCTTCTCACATGGCTCGAGTAGACTCGATTTCTAAAAGTCCCGGTACCGAACGAGTTGTTTTCCGAACCAAACTTTGATCGCTCTTAACTTTAATAAAAAAATCATCAGTCGAGATGGGACCAAGTTTTTCGACATTAGCGAATTATTTCATGCCAATTTTGGTGCACCAGGACACTTCTGCACCGAAGAAAGGCGCCCTCACCTCGCTTCGGAATGGAACCCAAGTTGTCTGCACGCAAGTCCTAGATATTAACCACTCGGCCACGGCAACCGACCGGGCGCCGGGAGCGGCGTTTTTTGGGTCAAAATTTGATTGCTCATTAAATATAGTAAAAGTTTTTCAATCGTGATGGGACCAAGTTGTTTCACATCAGCGAATTTTTTGCGATTTTTGAGCCAATTTTGGTGCGATTTGAATGTGTCGTTTCGACTGCCCAAAATACACACACACACACACACACACACACACACACATGGCTACTGCTATAGTATATTAGATTGATGTAATAATAGTAGTATAGTTGTAGTAGTACTGGTGGTGGTATGGTAGGACAAATCTAAACTGGCGGCTAGGGTGGGGCACGAAGCTCTCTACAGTGGTGCCACGTTTTCCGTACGAGCGGTGCCCCCCACCCTCTCTCTCTCTCTCTCTCTCTCTCCCGGAGGAGATGTGCATCACCCTGGGGAATTTTGTTTCTTTTATGAGTGACTGATAAACTTATGCTTTCATTTCTTTATTTTTTTATTATACCACGTTGAGTACACCGCTCCCCGTCCGATCAGTGAAGTTAAGCAACGTTGGGTCTGGTTAGTACTTGGATGGGTGACCGCCTGGGAACACCAGATTCTGTTGGCATAACGTTCTCCCTACGTGTCAAGTGGGGTTGGTGGAGGATTAGTGCCCCTCCCTGTAAAACAATTAACTCTAAGCCCTTGGCCACCCCGTTTGGGATACATGGCGTCTGGCAATGAATGATGAATGATATTTTAAAATATTTATTATTGTTTTACATTTGTCGCCAGATGACCTCGCTGGTGCAGCGCCATGATTTGTTTTCATTCAGTCACTCTCTCCCTCCTTCCTTCCCTCTCTTCCTCCATCTCTCCCTCAACACCTCCCCTGGCCTACCTTCCCCCCCCTCCATCTCTCCCTCAACACCTCCCCTGGCCTACCTTCCCCCCCCCTCTCTCTCTCTCTCTCTCTCTCCTATGATGTTTTAGGATACATTTTGGTTATTTTCTATTACATTATATTGTACATATTGTAAATTTGACTATTTCCACACCATCGATGAGGTAAGGACACAAAGGAATGTTACACGAGGAGGCTCTGGCTGGGTTAGTCTGGGTCCGTGTGAGTGTTGCCGCACACGAGGGTTTAATGTATTATTTTTTCTTTTACTAAGAAATTGGTATATTTTTACTTATATTCCTGCACATTATCTTATAATCATAATTGTGACATTATTACCCACCCCAGAAATACGGTAAAAGCCAATAAAAGTGACTACATTTTTTTTTTTTTTAGCAATACTGTAAAATATTTATGCCACGTTTCTTTATTGCCGTATAAATATTTTATGCATAATGAGTTTACTGTTCTTTCATATATTAAATTACACACGTTAACATTGTCTTCATATGTGTTTATCTTATTTGTGATGCCTTTTACATATATAATAGCCGTTTCACATCGCGGGTTTGGGAACCATAGCAACACTGTACAGAGGGTCGCGCCACACCCTAGCCGCCAGTTTAGATTTGTCAGACCATAGTAGTAGTAGTAGTACTGGTGGTAACAGTACTAGTAGTACTGGTGGTAACAGTACTAGTAGTACTGGTGGTAACAGTACTAGTAGTGGTTGCTGTTGTAATAGTAGTAGTAGTAGTAGTACTAATAGGAGTAGTAGTTGTTGTTGTTTTTGTAGCAGTAGTAGTTCATTCAGCTCCATCAAAATGTGAACCCAGTGCACTGCAGGCTGAAGCTATCCTCCAGCAGTCCACCATCTTCCTTTTGGTGAAACTGAGGGACGTTTATATAACTGGGCAGCCCCACCTCCCAGTTATATCAGTGCCACCACATGAAGGCGCCTGTGTCAGTGTGGGTATAATGTGGTCTTCTCACCTGGCAAACATCTGGACCCCTTTGCTAGCTTAGTTGATGGCCAAACGTAGTCATAGTGGAGGGTATTTTTGACTAATAACCAAGAAGATTCATCCCTACCTTACAATCAAGACTCATCGAATTTCATGCAATTTTAACGTCTTTTTCAAGCTGTGGGAGTGGCCAAGTTCTATCCGTGTGTGTGTGTGTGTATATATATATATATATATATATATATATATATATATATATATATATATATATATAAATCTAAACCTAACCTATTAATCTAGATTATCCCAGCCTAACCTAACCGCAGCCTAAGTTAACTTAATCTTTATTAACCCATCCTAATTTAAAATAATTTCACAAATTCCCTAGGGATTTCATGAAATCACTGGTTACACAAATCCCCTGTAGCATATATATTGTATAAAATATATGTGTGTGTGTGTGTGTGTGTGTGTGTGTGTGTGTGTGTGTGTGTGTGTGTGTGTTTTGGTGGTTTAAGTGGAAAAAAGAGTTTTTGTGTTGATACCACTACCACCGCGCCGCCGCCATCATCATTACCATAACCCAAGATTTTTATCATATTTCCCAGGTTATGATCACTACATTCTCAGGTGTGTTGTCCTGGCGCCAGTGCAATCCTACTGCCAGTCAACACCACATTGCCAGTCAACGGTGAAACACTTCTTCCTGAGACCTGTGGCACGGAAGGCCGGCAACCACTGCTGGCCCCGACCCCCAGCGTCTTGATAATCAGGGAGAAGCGACAGGCGGTACAGGCATGGGAAAGCCCCAAATCGGCACCGCTTGAGGCCATTCCAGTCGATATGGAGCCAAGCTGGGTCACTGGAGGCAGGGACGTAGAACTTAGACAGCCTTTTCCCTGGATGGCACTGCTTGGGTATAACTGTAAGTCCTGTTTTAGCTCTTCATAATGGTGTGCCAGGACTTGATACGCTATTTTCATGTGGTAAATCATGAGGTTCTGAAAGGTATATATTTCCTGCAACAGATTCATATACAGTTTGTGCAGCCCCCAAACTGAAGGTCCAGAGAATACCCAAAGGAAGGTCGGTATAGAGTATCATCCTGGTCATTAATCATCCAACACATGCCAGGTTCAGTACAGAAGATCACCCTGTATTTAGCCCAGGAAGTGTTATGTGAGATTTTATTTTATTTTGTTTCTGTGATGGCAATATGGAGGCACAGCAAAAAGAGTGTGAGAAGAAAGGCTGCTCTCTGACGCTCAGGGAGGAATGGAAATTATGGAAGACACAAGGTTGGCACAGGATTGACGACATACTTTTTCCCAGTGTTGCATCATCATCATCATCAACATCACACATCTCTCTCCACCACTGCGTTTCCCAGTGTTGCATCATCATCATCATCATCATCATTATCATCATCATAATCATCACATACCTCTCCACCACTACATTCCCCAGTATTGCATCATCACCACCACACCTCTCTCCCCGCACCACTCCTCTCACCTCTCCCCGCACCTCTCTTCTCACCACTCTTTCCCGTGCCCACACCAGCTCGCACCAGGCCGATATGGGGTTGTGGTGGGTCGCTCATCACACAGCAGTACGTCATCACCGCCGCCCACTGCGTCCATCCCACCTACGTCCTCGGCCTGGACCTGTGAGTTACTTGTCTTGCCGGTCAGACTGGTGGATAGAGTTGGTTTTAGTGTTGTTTTGGCTGTTCTTCCTTCGTCTTTTTTTCTGCCTTTTGTATTTCGTTATTATTATTGTTGTTATTGTTATTACTACTACTGCTACTACTACTACTATTATTATTATTATTATTATTAAAATCTCTCCCTGCGCAGTTCCTTATGATGAGAGAGAGAGAGAGAGAGAGAGAGAGAGAGAGAGAGAGAGAGAGAGAGAGAGAGAGAGAGAGAGAGAGAGCACCTGTCCCTCTCAGTGACTTGGAGCTTCCTTTACCTCTGCAGTATATTTTTCTTTATTTATTTACTCATTTACTTACTTACGGGGGGGACTGGGAGAACTTAATGAGTTATATTTGGTTTAATATTGTTCATTAATAAGGCAAAATTCCTCTTTATGTCCCCGAAGCAAAGAAGTAGTAGTAGTGGTAGTGGTGGTAGTATTGGAAGTGGTGGTAGTAATAGTGGTAGGCCTAGTAGTAGTAGTAGTAGTAATAGTAGCAGTACCAGCAGCAGTAATATCAGCAGCAGCAGCAGCAGCAATAATAATAATAATAATAATAATAATAATAATAATAATCTAATATACTACGGTATAGCACTAGCGCGCGCGCGTGCGTGCGTGTGTGTGTGTGTGTGTGTGTGTGTGTGTGTGTGTATTTTGGGCAGCCGAAACTACACATTCAAATCGCACCAACATTGGCACAAAAAATCGCAAAAAATTCGCTGATGTGAAAAAACTTGGTCCCATCACGATTGAAAAACTTTTGCTATATTTAATGAGAGATCACATTTTGACCCAAAAACGCCGCTCCCGGCGCTCGGCATAGGATCTCCGTAGAATTTTTTGCCCACAGCTATAACTAAAATATATTATAGCAGCGCGAGAGCCCTCCTCAAGAGCAAGTGCAACGGGCCCGAAGGGCCCACGAGCACCTGTAATAATAATAATAACAACAACAACAACAATAATAAACCACTATTTCACAAATAAAAAGAAAGAAAAAATGAATGAATCCGATCTCTTAATGCTGTTACTACATCCATGTCTTAATGTAATATAATTAGGAGAAGGCGCCAGATCAAGTTTTACGCCCATCAGAGCAATATCGATGGCAAGAGCTAAGTAATTTTTTTTTCTCTCTCTCTTTCTTTGCAACACGAAATATTAGGCTTATCGTCATGTTTGTCAGGCCAGACTAATATGTTTTTAAAAACTAATGCATGCCTTGTGTAAGATATTTTGTCATTTGGGTTAAAACAGGGCTGGGAGTATGATGGGAGACCCCGAGGATGGAGACACGTATTCTCAACTTAAATTCCAACGAAATGCTAAGAGGGGAGGGGAGGTATCAAAAGCAACAGGCCAATATCCATCCTAGCTTCAGTCAAACCCATTGTCTTTTTCTGCTAAATATGAGGAATAGCTAGACTTATTTTTATGAATATTTTAGATGTGTATGAAGTGACGTGAACTTATGTTTGGTTGGAAGTAGTGTCAGAGTTTACATTTGGTTGGAAGCAGAGTCAGAGGTTACATTTGGTTGCAAATAAAGTTAGAAGTTACGTTTGTAGAGTCAGAAGGTACGTTTGGTTGGAAGTAGAGTCAGAAGTTACATTTGCTTGGAAGTAGAGTCAGAGGTTACATTTGGTTGGAAGTAGAGTCAGAAGTTACATTTGGTTGCAAGTAGAGTCAGAAGTTACACTTGGTTGGAAATACAGACATACGTGGTTGTGGTGGTTAATCATGCACCTTATACATATCTTAAGCATGTCGGGAAAATAATACACCTACATAGCCACATATCTGAAGTTTGATGGGACGGATATGGATCGATGTGGTTAGTTGTTTCTTGGCGTCAGACGGGGAGCACTTACTGCTGCTTGTTGTTACTGGGTTAATAATATCACCATTATTCTTTAACTATTTTAGGGGGGTTATTAGACTGTGTGAGCTGAAACTGCGAACTCACTGAGACTAAGAGGGTTTCAGCATGTATACATTAAAGGCTCATCAAGTAAAGTAAATGAACTATAGCCTTATTCTTTCGTTTATATATATATATATATATATATATATATATATATATATATATATATATATATATATATATATATATATATATATATATATATATATATATATATCCCAGCGAAGTTATTTGACTGCATGAGCCGAACTTGCCAACTCACTAAGAGGGTTTCAGCGTGTGTGTATTAATTCTTCACCAAGTAAGAATGAATGAAGTATAGTCTTATTCTTCGTTTCATTTTACATATTCCAGGCAGGTTATTAGACTAGGTGAGCTGAACCTGGCAACTGAACGAGACTGCACCGGCCCTGGATACCCTCAAGTGTGCGCCCCTCCCCCGCAGGACTTCTCGCCAACTGAGATCATCATCCACCCTAACTTCGACAAGAGGACCAGAGTGAGTGACGACATCGCCCTCATCCGACTCGACGGGAAGGCAAAGTTGGGGCGTAAGTGGAGAGACTGACTAGTGATTAATCTTAACAGACCGTCGAAGGAACTAGGAATTATGTATAGACCGAAATAGCTAGTACATTTATACGTTAATGGAGAGCATGATTGGTGATTACTATTTACAAGACTGTCAAAAGAACTAGATATTAGGTATAGACCGAAATATCTAGTACATTCATGCTTAAGTGGAGAGAATGGTCTGGGATTAAGACAGAGATTCTTGAAAGCCTCAGAGACTGTGAAGAGACCTAGATAGTTTATTTACATGTAATGTGGAGAGATTGGTTCTTGACTGATATTTATAAATTGTTGCAAATCTAAAAAATTATGGGTAGTGTTTCGAGAGAGACTATGGGGAAGATCATGAGACATTATGGAATACCAGAGGAGTTTGTGAGGGTCATTATGAACATGCATGAGGACACATTTTGTAAAGTGATGGTTGATGGTTGTCTGAGTGATTCGTTTGAAGTCAAGTCCGGAGTAATTCAAGGTGGTGTTCTATCGCCTTTACTATTTATATTGGTCATTGATTACATTATGAAACGCGTTGGAACAGAAACCGGTCCAGGTATACTTTGGGGAGAGAACAGGACACTTTTGGATTTAGATTATGCAGATGATATAGTTTTGATTTGTGATGGGCCAGAAGAGATGCAGAGAGTGTTGGACTGTTTGGTGAGTGAAGGTCGCAAGGTGGGTTTGGTTATTAATTGTGGAAAAACTGAAAAAATCAATATGAATATGGAAAATGCGCAGGAATGTGTAATTGGAGGTATGGTTGTAAAGCAAGTTGATAGGTTTAAATATTTAGGTACTTACTTAGCCAAGGATGGTTCTTTGAACTTTGAATTCGAGGAAAGGTTAAAGAAGGCTAATCAGGCAATGGGAATGCTTAAAAATATTTGGAATAATAACAATTTTTCTGTGCATACAAAAATCAAACTTTATAAGGTAATGGTTAGGAGTATCTTAATTTATGGACACGAGTCTTGGTACAGTACAGTGACTATGGAAAATAAATTCTTGGTGTTTGAAAAAAAGCACTTAGAAGAATATTAGGAGTTAAGTGGTGGGAAAGGATACCAAATAGTAGAATTAGAGAAATAACGGGAGTGCAGCCGGTCGATGAATATGTTAGGTTCTCACGATGGAAGTGGCTAGGACATGTGTATAGGAGACAAGGAATAGTACGAGGTACACCAGGGTGGGTGGCACTCGGTAGGAGAGGTAGAGGAAGGCCAAAAGAAACGTGGGTGAGGACAATGAGACGGGAAGCTGGAGATGAGTGTTGGGGAGATCTTGAGGAGTTAGCACAAGATAGGATGTGGTGGTGTGAGTTCATCGAGGCCCTATGCATCCCCGAGGGTGCCACAGGAAATGATTGATTGATTGGTTGATTTACTATACTCTTTTTTTTCTAACTTGGACCAAATTTCTTCATTGTAAGAAAGCACTGGCACTAAATTTTGATGCTTGTCGTGAGGAAGTGCAATGGAAAGAATGTAGATCTGTAATGTTGTCTTTTTCTGCCATTGAACGACATGAAATAAGCTGCAAAAAGACAAAAATCTGGGCCAAGTTAGAGTAGAAAGAGTGTAGCAGATTTATATGCAAGTGGAGAAATTTGTCTTTGAAAAATACTATAGGCTGCTGAAGAACCAAGTGACTGCGTAGAGACTGTAGATTGATATATAAGGGGCGAGAATGATTTTTTATTAATATTTATAGACTGTTGAAAGATCTAAAGACTGTAAGAGGCCGAGATAGATTATATGCTATTCAGGGACACATATTAGACTGTTAGCTCTATAGGGACCTAAATTACGGACTGTGTAAAGGCCTTAATGATTGCATATAGACCTAGAAGTAGATGATAGGATGTTCAGAGACGAGGGGTATTATTAGTTTTATAGAGACCTAAGTTGTGGATTGTGTGGAAACCTAGAGACATTGCGGAAACCTGAGCAGATGTTAGACTGTTCAGAGCCCTATTTAGGAGAGTTGGCTGCATAGACTTAAAGTTTGAACTGTAGATTGTGTTGAGATGGAAGTCGTTGACTGTGGACTGTTTTTCAAGACTGGTATTGTGGATTGTAGATTGAAAATTTACTTTTGAAGATTTTAACACCAGCACTAGTATCTCCCTTTCAGTGTTCATTATTCCACTGTGTCTGTGTAGTGTGGAATTAAGCATGATTATAAGAATGTAATACTAATACTAATACTTATAATAATAATAATTATAGTAGTAATAATAATGATGAGAATAATAACAATAATAATAAAAATATACATCAGGGAGCAAAAGAGCAATGGGTTAAGTTGATTAAATTTTTTCCTTGGAGATTTCAATGTAAACATTAGTATTCATTTTTCAGAATTAAACTCTACTGTGTCTCCCTCCTACACGTCAGTGTGTGAAGGAGTTAATAAGCTCATGGAAGGCTGAGGTGGTGGGCTGGCGTTTGAACAAGACATGTTATCAAAATTTTCCCCGGAGATTTTAATGCAAGGGTGGGTATCTCCTTTTCAGCATTTGTCACTCCGCTGTGTCTCCCTCCTGCGGGTCTTACTGTGCAGGACTTAGTTGGTTCACGATTGGTTGAGGTGGCAGGCTGGGGGTTGAAAGAGACAGCAGGTAAATCATCCCAGGTGTTGCAGAGAGCAAGCCTTCCCTTCTTTGACAAAGCCAGGTGTAACCCCATCTACAACAACTCGCTCGTCCCAGAACAGGTTAGTAATAGGGCTTTTTCCTGTTTACTTATTTTTAGTTTTAATCATTAAGTTTAGCCTCACTGTAAAATATTTCCATCCTTTCACAGTATACTTTCCTTAGGTCACTGGCAGAATGAGACAGTAACATGGTCCTGCATCTTTTTATAAGCCATATTTCTTCATAAGGACTCCGCCTTGTTGGGGCTGGCCATGGTACAGCTGATAGTTTTGTGGACTGGAAGCTAAACCAATGCCAAAAACAGATAATTACTTCCCAACAGTTGCTAGTAGTTCTTGAGGAGAGGAAATTTGAAATGTGTAATAAGATTTGTAACAGCGTGAGAATTTCAGTTTGGACTATAACATTCTGGATTTTTTAATGTCCCTCCAAAATTTTAACCCCCCCCTTTTTGGAAACCTGACTACGCAAATGTCTACAGTTAAATCCAGCCTTCATTAACCCCTTCACTTCAATGATGTGTTATTTACGTATTTCTCTCTATCTCCACACAATTTTAGTCATCTTAGGAGATTACTTTTTCGACTTGTTTCTCTCTCTGTGTTTGTGTATCTGTATTACTATCTGTCTGTCTGTATGTCTATATGTCTGCCTATCTTTCCATCTTTATCCATCTGTCTATGTATCCATTTATCTATCTGTCCATCTATCAATCAATCTATCTACCTATCTATCTCTCCACAGATCTGTTTCGGCGGTGGCCCCCAAGACTCCTGTCAGGGGGATTCTGGCGGTCCCATCTTCATCCGCCGGAATTTTTTGGCTACGCTGGTGGGTGCTTACTGATATTGAAAGAGAGAGAGAGAGAGAGAGAGAGAGAGAGAGAGAGAGAGGTGTACAAATACTATTCGAAATACGTTAAAGGCAAGTCGTGAAATGAGTCTGGTCATGAAATATGGTTAGTATAAGTTGAGTTAATTTAGGTTAGGTTAATTTAGGTGAAGATTAGGTTAGGTTAGGTTAATTTAGGCCAAGGTTAGGTGAGGTGAGGTTAATTTAGGTGAAGATTAGGTTAGGTTAGGTTAATTTAGGCCAAGGTTAGGTGAGATTAGGTTAATTTAGGTGAAGATTAGGTTAGGTTAATTTAGGTGAGGATTAGGTTTGGTTAGGTTAATTTAGGTGAAGATTGGGTTAGGTTAATTTAGGTGATGATTAGGTTAGGTTAATTTAGGTGATGATTAGATTAGGTTAATTTAGGTGAAGATCAGGTTAGGTTAGGTTAATTTAGGTGAAGATTAGGTTAGGCTAGGTTAATTCAAGTGAAGATTAAGTTAGGTTAGGTTAATTTAGGTGCAGATTAAGTTAGGTTAGGTTAATTTAGGTGAAGATTAGGTTAGGCTAGGTTAATTTAAGTGAAGATAAAGTAAGGTTAGGTTAATTTAGGTGAAGATTAGGGGTAATAATTAACCTGGTTTGACCTAACCTAAACTAGATTGGTCCTACCTAAATTAACCCAACCCAATCTAACAATACAGTACTTCACACACTGACCAGCTGCCTATTAAATACTGTGTAACAAATTGGTAGATATAGATAGATAGATAGATAGATAGATAGATGGAGAGAGAGAGAGAGAGAGAGAGAGAGAGAGAGAGAGAGAGAGACTGATAGATAGATAGACTGATAGATAATTTTCGATCGGTTGCTGCAGTTAATACCGTTGATATGTAAACAATTCCCCATCCTTTCTGCTAATGTGCCTCTTATTTCTTACGATAGACAGATAGATAAATAGATAGATAGATAAAATAGATAGATAGACTGATAGATATTTTTTCGATCTCGCTTCTGATCTTCCTTATAACCTCCCTTAGTCTGCCTTATACTGTCTCTCATCCTTCCTATAATACTCTTTCTTTCTTTCTTTCTCTCTCTCTCTCTCTCTAATACCACCCTAATATTCTCCCTTATGCCATATATTTTAATCACCCTAATACTCTCTAGTCACCCTAATACTCTCTAATCACCCTAATACTCTCTAATCACCCTAATACTCTCTAGTCACCCTAATACTCTCTAATCACCCTAATAGTCTCTAATCACCCTAATAGTCTCTAATCACCCTAATACTCTCTAATCACCCTAATAGTCTCTAATCACCCTAATGCTCTCTAATCACCCTAATGCTCTCTAATCAACCTAATACTCTCTAATCACCCTTAATATCTCTCTGACTCCCCTTATTCTCCCCCTGATCACCCTAACACCCCCTCATACCATGGCCCGTACTCTCGTAGGGTAAGGAAGCTCCCTAACACCTTTTCCTAAGCGATTTATTTTGCTTACTACACCTTAATGTCCTCTTCTGTGTTACATAAATCCTTCCAATATCGCCCTACTCTGCATAAATAACGTACAAAAGGATATTAGCCATCCTTATCTAAAAATAAATCGCTAAGGAAGAGGTGTTAGGGAGCTACGAGAATACAACACGTCTCTCTAATCCTGTCAGGTGGGGGTCGTGTCTCGCGGGCTGGACTTCCGGTGTGGCCTGACAGGTGTGCCGGCCGTGTACACCGATGCCACCGCGTACAGGCCCTGGATCATCAGCAACCTCAAGCCTTAACACATTCAAGACTTCAAGACACTGGGGCTGGGGCAAGAGTGACATGTACGGTACTCTGTTCACTCTAACTTGGCCTAAAATTGCCATCTCTCCACGTTGAATGTTCATTTTTAACTCGTAACCTCAAGCCTTAATGCATTCAAGACTTCAAGACACTGGGGCTGGGGCAAGAGTAATATGGTCGTGATGTGTATAAATGTTAAACTTATTATTATTATTATTTTTGTTATTATTATTATTATTATTTTAAGGTGATTTTAAACCAGTGTGTTGTTTATGTTGTTTTATTAAAGTGAAAAATAATGGATGCTTTTTATTTATCCAGCTTCTACACACACACACACACACACACGTACACGCACACACACACACACACACGTACACGCACACGCACACAATCCAAAGTTAGTCAGAGATTCAGTAGAAATAAATAAATCAATAGTAATCACTGGTATAGAAGAGGAAGAAATTAAAAACAAAATCACTAGAGACAAAAAGGAGATGGCAAATGTAATGAACTTACTGAAAGAAGTATCAGAGGAAATCTGTAGTAAAGACATAGAGGAACACAAAAGGTTAGGGAAATACGAGAAAAGCAAGACAAGACCTCTAAAGGTGACTTTCCAGAGTGTAAACACTGTGGAAGAGATACTAAAAAATGCAAAGAATCTTATGGAAAAAGAGGAGTTCAAAAATGTATGGATAAAAAGATGTCTAACACAAGAGGAACTGGAATTACTGAAAGAGAAAAGGGAGGAAGCAAAAACAAAAAATGAGGGAAGATCAGAAGAGGACAAGAAGAATTTTTTTACAAAGTAATAGGATTGCAGGTACGAAAGTGGTACACAAACAGGATGGAAGAAAAAGGAGGAAGTTAGTAGAACCATGTCATGACAAGTATATAAACAAAATGATAAAGTTGATGTACTCAAATGTGGATGGAATGGTATCTAAATTACTAGAGATGAATGATTATGTCAGAGAAAATGAACCACAAATAATATGCCTAACTGAGACAAAATTAACACCAAGGATATCCAATGACATACTAAACTTAGAGGAATACAATATATGGAGAAGAGACAGAAATTTAAAAAAAGGAGGAGGAATTATAATATTAACTAAGAAAAATCTAAAAGTCAAGGAAATAAACCTAGATATACCATCACAAGTAGAACTGATTGCAGTAGAGATCGACACATCTGAAGGTAAAGTAATTGTAGCCAATTTGTATATGCCACCCAAATCAAACACATGGGGAAGAGACGAATATGAGGACCTAGCAGAGAGTACAATTCATAGTATAAGATCCTTGCTACATAAAATGGAAGAGAAATCGGAAAGAATTATACTAACTGGGGATTTCAATACAAATATAAATTGGAATACTCTAGATATAAATAGCCAAGAAAGCTGCTGGGACCAAAAGCTCCTGGATCTCGTACAAGAGTTTTTCTTAACGCAACATGTGAGGGAAACCACTAGAAAAAGAGGACTTGATGTACCTTCAGTGCTAGATCTAATATTTACTAGGCAAGAAAATGACATTGACAGTTTAATATATCACCCTCCACACGGCAAAAGCGATCATGCAGTACTAAATTATAACTTCAGGATAGCATATGACATAGTAAACAGCACTGACAGTTGCAAAAAGAGACTAAACTATAAAAAGGGAAATTATCAAGACCTAAAGAAGTATTTCTTAGAAGTTGATTGGGAAAATGAGCTTAGAGGACAAGATTTAAATGCTGTATATAAAAAATTTTGTGAATTTTATGAAATAGGAGTCCAGAATTACATCCCACAGCACAAAGAAGCAGATAAGAAAATACAGAAATGGTTCAATACAGAATGTAAAAAATCTAAAGAAAGAAGAGATTTGTTGTGGAATAGATACAGAAGACACAATAGTGAAAGGGCATATAATAATTACAAACAGGCAAGAAACGACTATACAAGAATAAGGAGGGAAGCCCAAAAACAGTTTGAGGAGGATATAATAAATAAAAGTAGTGATCAACCAAAGCTATTTTACAGCTATATCAGAAGCAAAACCAAAGTAAAAGATATAATACAATCCATCACGGACGAGGGAATCACTTATACACAAGAGAAAGATATTTGTGAAGCACTAAATAAGAATTTCCAATTAGTTTTTACAGAAGAAAAAATTTTTGAGAGAGACTATGTGGAACACGCATGTCCACACATACTACCAGATATACAAATAGCAGAAAAAGTAATGCAAGAGGAGTTAAGTGGATTAGACAGAGGAAAAGCAAGTGGTCCTGATGAAATTTCATGTTGGGTGTTACGAGAATGTGCAAAGGAGTTAAGTAAACCATTATTTTTAATTTTCAAGAAATCTTTGAGTCAAGGGAAACTACCTGATATTTGGAAAAAAGCAAATATAGTCCCCTTATTCAAGAAAGGAAATAGACAAAATCCTCTCAACTACCGACCAGTATCACTGACTAGTGTTGTAAGCAAGGTATTAGAAAAACTTATAAGAAAAGCTTGGGTAAATCATCTAGAAAAACACAGTATGATAACAGAAAGACAGTTTGGTTTCAGAAAAGGAAAATCATGTGTTACTAATCTGTTGAGCTACTATGACAGAGTAACAAACACAATACAGGAAAGGGAAGGATGGGTGGACAGTATCTATTTAGATTTCAAGAAAGCTTTTGACACAGTACCACACCAAAGACTTTTATGGAAGCTGTACCATCAAGGAGGAATTCGAGGCAAACTGTTTTGTTGGATGCAAGACTTTCTCATAAAAAGAGAAATGAGGACAGTACTAAGAGGAAACTACTCATCATGGAAAGAAGTGACTAGTGGAGTACCACAGGGTTCGGTGCTGGCACCAATCATGTTTTTAGTGTACATAAATGATATAAACAGTAACACTGGAAATGAGAGCTATCTGAATATGTTTGCAGATGATGCAAAAATACAAAGGAGAATTACTAGCACAGACTCTTGTAGGGAGCTACAAGAAGAATTAAATAAACTTCATGAATGGAGTAGTACATGGCAAATGGAATTCAATGTGGACAAGTGTCATGTAATCAAGTTTGGTAAAAGTGGAAAAAGACCTGATTGGGATTATAAGTTAGGAAATAAAACCCTATACACATCAGAAAGAGAGAAAGACCTAGGTGTGATTATCAATAACAGACTATCTCCGGCTGACCACATCAGCGAGAAGGTACGGAACATGTATACACTGCTTGCAAATATGAGAATAGCATTCACATACATAAATGAAGACATGCTAAAAAGGATAATAACATCATTCATTAGACCAACCCTGGAATATGCATCAGTAGTCTGGAGTCCTCATCTCAAAAAGCATATAGACAAGATTGAAAAAGTTCAAAGGGCCGCTACAAGATGGATACCAAGCTTAAGGGACCTAAGCTATGAAGAAAGACTAAATAAACTGAATCTACCAACACTACAGGAGAGAAGGAAAAGAGGTGACATGATAATGCTATATAAGTGCATATCAGGAAAGGAGAAAATAGACATAAATGATTACTTAACATATGGAGAAGCATCAGCAAGAGGACACTGCAAAAAACTGCATAAGAAGAGAGGTGATAAAGACGTAAGGAAATTCAGTTTCCCAAACAGAGCAATTGATCAATGGAATGCACTACCGAATGAAATAGTGTGTGCCAAAACAATTCACAAATTTAAGGATATGTACGATAAATATGGTCTAAGACACGGGACAATACGAGCTTGACTCATTCCTGTAAAGATACAATTAGGTAAGAACAATTAGGTAAGAACACACACACGTACACGCACACACACAATGCGGTGATTCGGTCGTGTGAAGCGAATACAGTGAGAGATCAACTGAGAGAGAGGGAGAGAGAGAGAGAGAGACCATAAAATTTGTCTTCATTTGCCGGAACTACCAATCACAACTTGTCTATTAAGTCGTGGTAGGAATGAGTCTCCTTGGTTACTATAACTCGGTTCCACGGAGTCTGACGCACTGATTTTGCCAGCCGAGGACAGATGGATTTGGTAACACTGCGCGATGCACTCGGGCGGTGATTGGTGGATTTCCGTTGTGTTTGAACGTGCTCCAAAGTGACTTTGTATTTCAACCAAGGCCCTCATTGATTTATAAGATACCGGATTATACAGGTATAAATTAAAGCAATGATATCTTTAATGATAAATATGTGCCTTTTAAATTACTAGAGATAAGCCTGAACGACAATGATAAAAAGTAAGTGAAGTCGCGACTGGACGCATGCGGATAAGTCAGCGACTGATTTAAATTCATTTCATTGATTTCGTTTATACTGCACACGGTTTTATTATAGCAGCATATTTCAACTATTATTTTCTCGTGGAGTTTGCTTTTATCTTACTTTCCTTTCTTCCACCATTAAAAAAAAATTCGGTTCATTGTATAATGATGTAATCCTTTACTTTCCCGGCTCTTTGTCGAGGGGACAGAGATACGTGCTTGAGGATGCATTGTGACCAGGGATAGGGTGTCCGTCTGTATGTCTGTCTCTTATGATACGAAAATGTTTGGGAAAATCAAACACCAAACTTATTCATGTAAGAAATAATTCTACTGAATCTGACTATGAATACAAACAAATGCAGATTTTTAAAGCTACTGTTACCTATGAAGGTAATGAAAATATGTATGTACACTATATGTGCTGAGAATAGAATAGCATGTATTGACCCCAGTGAGGTGTGTGTGTGTGTGTGTGTGTGTGTGCTTACACAAATCATAATTATTAGAAGCTAAGCTAAGCATATCTAGGGTAAGGTTGTCTATTAGTAGATGAGGTAATGAAGGGCGTGGTGAAGACTGTAGACTGTAACACTCTGTAATAGTGGTGGGTAAAACATGCAAGCCTTCACAGGATCTTGGGACCACCTTGCTATGAACGTCTGAATTCCCGCCACAGTCGCTGACTTGTCCGCATGCGTCCAGTCGTGACTTTACTTACTTTTTGTTATCATTGTCGTTCAGGTTTATCTCTAGTAATTTAAAAGGCACATATTTATCATTAAAGATATCATTGCTTTAAATTACTTCTGTATTTTCCGGTATCTTACAAATCAGTGAGGGCCTTGGTTGGAATGCAAAGTCAATTTGGAGCACATTCAAACACAACGGAAATCCACCAATCACCACCCGAGCGCATCGCGCAGTGTTACCAAATCCACCTGTCCTCGGCTGGCAAAATCAGTGCGTCAGACTCCGTGGAACCGAGTATAGTCATATACACCTCCACTTTGACTACAACAGGGCGTTAAGTGAAAAGGCGGAAGGATATTCGTCAGATTAAAACAGACGCACTACAGAAGAGAGAGAGAGAGAGAGAGAGAGAGAGAGAGAGAGAGAGAGAAGTAGTTGATGGACGTTTGTATAACCAGAGAGAGACTTTTGTATAACCAGGAAGTTGCCCTGACCGGAAATATCAGTGCCACCGCGTGAAGGAGGGGGGAGGAGGAGGAAGAGGAAAAGGAGGAGGAGGAAGAGGATGGTGGTTTGTGGTGCTAAATGGGGTCGTTACTGAGTAGGGAGAAAAACTTGGAGATCAGGCAATATATAGAGTGATTGAAGGTATGAATTTTGACTGAGGCTGTTGAAGAGAAGGAATGGAGTGGTGATTGTGGGGGATGGTCTCTCTCTCTCTCTCTTGCTCTCTCTCTCTCTATCACACACACACACACACACACACACACACACACTTCCTCCGTCTCATCCTCACTTTCTCTCCGTCTCGTCATCGGCCTTTCTCCATCCCTTCCCCGGCCTCTCTCTCTCTCTCTCTCTAAGGTAGCTAATGTAAAACTTATTTTAATAGGATGATCTTTACTGTTATCTTTATTACTACCACTACTACCACTACAGCTACCACAACTACCACTACAGCTACCACTACTACCACTACAGCTACCACAACTACCACTACAGCTACCACTACTACCACTACAGCTACCACAACTACCACTACAGCTACCACAACTACCACTACAGTTACCACAAATACCACTACAGCTCCCATAACTACCACCACAACTACCATAGCTACCAGTACAGATAACATACCTACCACCACAACTACCATAACTACCACCACAGCTACCATTACGACTACAGCTACCATAACTACCACCACAACTACTATAAGCATCACCACAACTACCATAACTACTACAGCTCTCACTAGGGCTACCACAACTCCTACCACATATACCACAAGTACCATAATCCCTCCCTCCCTCTCTCCCTCCCTCTTCAGTCCACTTCTCTTGCTCGTTCGGGTAGGTTCTCTCTCTCTCTCTCTCTCTCTCTCTCTCTCTCTCTCTCTCTCATATTTCCCAGAAAGTGAAAAAAAAGTAACGGAGAAAATCATCGTCTATTTTTTGAACAAGGAAAATTTCTTCTATAACCCCATTTTTTTTTTTTCCATTTTCAAAAAGGAATTAATTTTTTTTTTTCGAATTCTCCCCAACTCAATACGATTTTATTCAGCTCAAAAATTTTCTCCATCAATCCTTTGAGTGGGATTTTGTCTGCTTATATAATATTTTTGAAAGATGGAAGCGATTTATTTTGATTAGTGAGAGAGAGCGTTTGTTGTGAGGTGAGTTCGGTTTGACGGTACGGTGGGGTGAGTATTATTGTTGTTGTTATTGTTATTATTATTATTATTATTGTTGTTGTTGTTGTTATTCTTGCTGTTCTTTTTGTTTTTGTCGTCGTCACTTATTATTGATATTAATATTATTATTATTATTATTATTATTATTATCATTATAATTATCTATCTATCCATCCATCCATCATCCAAACTTACGTTGCCCCATGAGGAGCGTAGAAGCCCGGGGCTAGGCAAGTTGGTCCTGACATTTTAGATGAGAGTGACCAGCCTCACTCATCCCTGAGTGGCATTATGTGGGCAATAAACCCCAACCATCCCTTAGATACCTTCACCGGCTCAATCCGATTGGAGCGCCGTAATTACCCACTAATCCACCAGGCGCCATAATATGGTTATATGGTTACCACCCAGCGTAGTAAATGGTTTCCTGGTGTACAGGAAACCATTTGGCTTGTCACCCAGTGTAAAGTCACCCGTAGGCAGAAGGAAGAGGAAAGAATGAAGGAAAGAAAGACAGAAGAGGGAGTGTAAAGTCACCCGTAGGAAGAAGGAAGAGGAAAGAATGAAGGAAAGAAAGACAGAAGAAGGAGTGTAAAGTCACCCGTAGGCAGAAGGAAGAGGAAAGAAAGAAGGAAAAACAGACGAGGAAGAAGGAAGAGAGGAAAGGGCAGACATCCGAGAGCAGCACTACATAGGGTGAGTGGATGGTTATTATTATTATTTATTGTTTTGATGATGGTCATGTTCATAGTAAGTACGATAATGATGATGATGATGATGATGATGGTGATGATGATGATTATTATGACTGATGATGATGATGATGGTGATGATGATGATGATTATGACTGATGATGATGATGATGATGTTGACTGTGATGATGATGATTTAAAAGATTATGATAATTATGATGGTGATGATGATGATTTAAAAGATTATGATAATTATGATGGTGATGATGATGATGATGATGATGAGTGTTTATGACGGTGATGGTGATAAAAACGATGATGAGAGAGAGAGAGAGAGAGAGAGAGAGAGAGAGAGAGAGAGAGAGAGAGAGAGAGAGAGACTCAAGTATGGACAGAAAAGATAAAACCACCAAATGAATTCTCTCCCCCTCCCTCCCTCTCTCTCTCTCTCTCTCTCTCTCTGTCATCCCTCCGTCCTCTCTGCCTGTCATCCCTTCCTCTCTCTCTCTCTCTCTCTCTCTCTCTCTCTCTCTCTCTCTCTCTCTCTCAATCAGAGGTCAAGGTCACGAGTCGAGGTCAAAACCCGTATTCTCTAAGGAGGTTCCCTAACACATTTTCCTGATTGATTTATTTTCCAGACTACCCACCAATACCGTCACTTTCGCTTCTAATATCTTTTTAATACAGTAACGGAGAAGCATCGGGAATAAATCGGTAAGGAAGAGGCGTTGAGTAAGCTTCCTAAATGCATCAGAATACATAATTTTTCAACTCAGCCTTTGTTTCTTTCTTTTTCAGTCATGGGAGGTGGTGGTCTAGTGGTCAGCGTCCTATGTCTGGCCGTTGCTGCTCTCGCTCCCCCGCCCCCGCCCCCCGCCATGCTCCTCATTCTGATAGGAGGGTGAGAGGCTAACCAGTCATTCCTATCTATCTGTCTATCTATCTATCTATCCATTGCCAGACGCCTTAATCCTGTAAGGGGTGGCCACAAACAAATCGCCTCCATGTCGCCCTGTCCCCCGCC